>NC_060268.1:184510732-184612406 GCF_021613505.1 Equus quagga | reverse complement strand
ATAACAAATATTGGAAAGGCTGTGGAGAAAAGGGAACCCTCATACACTGCTGGTGGGAATGCAAACTGGTTCAGGCACTATGGAAAACAGTATGGAGAGTTCTCAAAAAACTAATAATAGAAATACCATATGACCAAGCTATCCCACTACTGGGTATCTATCAAAAGAACTTGAAATCAACACTTCAAAGAAAAAAAGAAAACAATTCAAAGAGACTTATGCACCCCTATGTTCGTTGCAGCATTATTCACAATAGTCAAGACGTGGAAGTAACTGAAGTGCCCATCGACTGATGACTGGGTAAAGAAGATATGGTGTATACACACACACACACACACACACACACACACACACACACACAATGGAATACTACTCAGTCATAAAAAATGACAAAATCGTCCCATTAGCAACAACATAGATGGACCTTGAGGGTATCATGTTAAGAGAAATAAGCCACATAGAGAAAGACAAACACTGTACGATTCCACTCATTTGTGGAAGATAGACAAACACATGGACAAAGAGAACTATTTAGAGGTTACCAGGCGGAAGGCGGTTAGGGGTGGGAACAAAGGGTGAAAGGACGCACCTATAAGGTAACTGACAAATAATAATGTAGAACTGAAATTTCATAATGCTGTAAACTAGCATAACCTTAACAAAAAAAATTCAAAAACAAATAATCTAGACAGCGACATTACACCTTTCGCTGAAAAATTAATTCAAAATAGATCCAAGAACTAAATGTAAAATGCAAAACTATAAAACTTCCAGGAGGTAACATAAGAGGAAATTGAGGTGACCTTGGCTTTGGTGATGACTTTTTCAGATACAACACCAAAAGCACAATCCATAAGATACAAAGCTGAACGAGTGGATTTCATTAAAACTAAAAACGTCAGCTCTGCAAAAGACACAGTTAAAAGAATGAAAAAAACAAACTACAGACTAGGAGAAAATATTTTCAAAACACATATCTGATAAAGAACTTTCATCCAAAACACACAAAGAAGTCTTAAAACTCAACAATAAGAAAACAGACAGCCCACTTTAAAAATGGAAGATCTGAACAGACGCCCCACCAAAGAAGATACACAGATGGCAACTAAGCATATGACAAGGTGACTATTCAGGGCTGCAAATTAAAGCAACCATGAGATAGCACTACACACATAGTAGGACTAAAATCCAAAACATTGACAATGCCAACTGCTGGGGAAGATGGGGAGCAACGTGCACTCATGCATCGCCGGCAGGAGTGCAAAATGGTGCAGCCGCTTTGGAGAACAGTTTGGAGTTTCTTACAAAATTAAACACGGTCTTACCATATGATCCAGCAATCACAATCCCAGTTATTTACCTAAATAAGCTGAAAACTTATATCCACACAAAAACCTGCACACAGAGGGGAAGCGGGGAAGAGCAAGGGTGAAAAGGGTGACTGGGCACATGTGTGTGGTGATGGATTGTAATTAGTCTTTGGGTGGTGAACATGTTGTAATCTACACAGAAATTGAAATGTATAATGATGTACACCCAAAATTTATATAATGCTAGGAAGCACTGTTACTGCAATAAAAAAAAGAATAAAAGAAAAGAAATTTCAAATTTTTTAAATTCTGCACACAAATGATTATAGCAGCTTTATTCATAATTGCCAAAACCTGGCAACCTCAATAAGTGAATGGATAAATTAAGTGTGGGACACCCAGACAATGGAACATTATTCAGTAATAACAAAGAAATGGCTATCAGGTCACAAAAAGACACGGAGGGAGCTTGAATGCACATTGCTTAGTGAAAGGCTGAGCACTGTGTGCTTCCACCTACATGACATTTTGGAAAAGACAAAACTGTAGAGACAGTAAAAAGCTGACAGGTTGCCAGGGACTGCGCAAGGCGGGGAGGAAGGATGAGCAGGTGGAGCACGCGGGGTGTCAGGGCAGTGGATGCTCTGTGGGACACGGTAGCAGGGGGTACACGACACATGCATTTGTCAAAACGCATAGAATGCACAGCGCTCAGAGCGACTCTAGTGTGAATGACGGACTTTAGTTAACAATTGTTTCATCAGCTGTAACAAATGGACGCCACGCTAACACAAGATACTCACAAGGAGAAACGGGACGATGTGCTGGGTGAGAACTCTCCGTACTTTCCACACAAAACCTAAAACTGCCTTTATAATAAAGTCAACATCACCATTAAAACTTTTTTCACCTAACAAGAAAGAGAAGTCTGAAAACAGCAGGCAGTGCCAGGTCTTGTTCCTCACTGACTTACTGAGGACCCAGAAAACCGCCGGAGCTGGACGGGTGGGGCTCACAGGCCTGGGATTCTGCGCCGGCAGGAGCCAAGCACTCGATGCCAAGGAGCCGCCGGTGAGTCAGCTCAGCCCGAGAAGACCCAGGCTGACAGCAGCACTCAGGTGCAGGGTGCGCGACGTACCAGCTCTCTAATTTGTGGCTTTTCCCTGCTCTTTCTAGGATTGCCTGTTTCAGAGCCCAAAATTTACAAAGGAAGATCCGCGTCCAGCATCGGGTCACCGAGGCCTTGTCTTCACGTGACTTGTTGAGTCACAAAATCTACACAGAGATCCTTGGAGGAAAAACGCTTTGCGGCAAGTGCTACCCCGGGCGCCTCTCAGATATTCACACACGGTGATCCTCGCCCCACCCGCGTGAGAAACGGGGGCTTGGGGAGGTCAACAGCTAGACGGGGACGCCGCCGCCCTGGCCGCCTCCCTGGTCCGCAGACCCGGCTCCGGGCCCCGCTCCCCGGAAGGAATCGCTACAGGGCTTCCCTCCTCCCAGGCCCAGCGTCCGCAAAGACGCTCCCCCGCCGCGTCCCGGGGCGGCTGCGGTTCTCAGCATCCTGCACTCACACTAAACGATAAGTAGATGGCCTTCCCTTTCGGCTTTCAAAAACGACCTAACTCCTAAACCTCAGAAGCAACACCGAGTAATGGCCGCCTTCCCAAAAGGGAAGCCCATGGCGCGCGCGGCCCTGCCCTGGGAGGAGAGGCGCCTCCTGAGACGCGCGGCCCCACGTCCCCTGTGGGACTCGCCTTCCCTTGGGAAGAAGGGGGAGGAAGCCCAGGGCCGCGGCACCCACGGCCGGGTGGCCTGGAGGCGGCGGGTCCCGGCAGAGGTGCTCGAGTCCTGCAGGACCCGCTCCGTGGAGCCCGACGCGCGCGGAAGAAATGTGTCCAGAGCGCGCACGGTTTTCCTCCAGACCCGGAGAGGCGGGAGGGAACTGAGCTGTGGCCGCTGTGCGCGCTCGGTCCTCAGCCCAGGAAAACCCTTGACGCGCGCAGGGGCACGAGGCATTCGGAGGTGGCTTGGTCAGGTCAAGTCTACGTGGGCGACGACCTCTGCCCTGAGGCCACACTCAGGGCCAGGACAGACAAGGACGCCTGCCCGCTGCCCTGGGACCCTAACCTGTACTAAGGGGGGCAGGGAGGGGCCGGAGCCCACCCCCCAGAGTCGAGGAGCCTTGGGAGATCTCCTCCACGCTAGGCAGAGGACGTGAGACCAAGGGGTGCAGAGGGGCCCTCGGGGTCACCCACTGCACTGGCCTCCATCTCCCAGGAGAGGAACCTAGAGTGAAGGGTCGGTGGGAACGCAGAGCCTCCGCTTGAGAGGCCAGCGGACTGAGGTGGGCTCGGCTGTGCTGCCTCCTCGGTGTGGCCTCGAGGGAGTCAGTCAGCCTCTTTGGGCTCTGGGGCCACAGCAATAAAGTTACCAGACCCTCCCTCGCCTCCCTCCCTCCGCTGCCCCAGGCCAGGTCCTCCAAGTCACTGTGAGCTGTGAGCTCAAGTGTGGCTGTGAGCAAAACAGCTATGCTAATGTGGGGTGTTCATAACTTACCCTGTCAGCTTAGCAAAACATGAACCCATTAAAAGTGGATGCTCTTTAATTCATTATTTGGAAAATAACTTCACAAAAGCACAAAGATGACACAGCTGTCATTAGCTGTAGCTAACTGAGTGTACAAGTCCAAGAGACATAAATGTGTCTTCTTGTTCTGGCTCCGGGAAAGGGGGGCCTCCAGGAAGCCCGACTTCTTCCCACTGGTGGGAAATGGCTCCTTGACCCTCTGGGCTGACGTTCACCTGTGGGAGCCTGCCCTGATCTAGGCATCAGGTCACTGCAGAGAATAAACCATCCCCTGCCCTGCGGGGCTTCCTTCTGGAGAAGAGAGTGGGACAGGGTGATGAGGACCCGTGCGTCAGACCCTCACAGTGCACAGGGGAGCCAGCAAGGCTGCTGGTGAGGGCAGCTCTTCCAGGAACTCAAGACGTGGTGCTTGAGCCAAGACTGAGGGGGCAGCACACCCACCAGAGGGGCCGGACCCTGTAGGCTCCAGCTGTAGTGAGCTCCAAAAACCCACCAGGATGCCCCACAGACCCCTCTTGAGCACGGCCAGCATCACCAGGCAGGCTGGGCTTGCGGACCCTCTGCACGGCAGTGCTGGGTTCAGCCCACTGCCACACTGGGCTGGCTTAATCGGCTTATCTCGTGTCTGTCCCTGGGTGAGAACTGGGGCTGGGTCTGGAGACCTGGATGGATACGGTGGCCACAGCTCCTGGCTGACTCGTGACCAAAACTCACTCAGTGCCACACAGCCCTGCCAAGTCCAGGCAGCCGCCCTCACTCTTGGTCCAGGTTGCAGGAGAGGCTCCCGTTCTATCGAGGTCCCTGGTGGCTGGGCAATCAGGGTGGACACTGGGCCGAGGACACGGCATCCATCGGTTCTGTCTGACCGCTGTGTGAAGTGACAGGAGGGAGGCAAGGGGACAGCCTGTGCACTATTTTATCCGCTGAGCATGAAAATAATAGTACAATAACATGCCCGGAGCGCATGCTCCCGTCAGGCCCTGTGCTAAGCACTGGAGACGCGTTACCTCACTCAATGCTCAGAGACCTCAAGACCGCACGGTCACGATCCCCATGTACAGACCAGTGAAGACCAGAGATTCCAGCGTCGTGCTGGCAGAAGGCTGGATCCAGACACCCAGCTTCGGAGCCTGCGCTTCTAACGCCACGTGCGCTGCTCCGAGAATAAACGTGACAGTCAGGCCGGACCAGGCTGCTCACAGAAGTTCCAGACCCCTCAGATGGTGCGGGCAGGACCCACTCAGAGGCCACACCAAGTCCCTCCCTCTGACACCACAGGTTCTGTAGTCCAGGCCCCTGGAGGGGGAGAGATCTGGTGGGTGTGCTCCGAGGCCCCCCGAACAGAGGCAAACCCACACACTGCCCCCAAACAGCCCCACACACTGCCAGGCTTCCTCAAAGACATCTACTCACATCTTTCTCTGAGTTCTCACCTCCATGGTTAACCTCCCCCTACCAACGACCCCTGCCACCAACAACCCCTGCCTCCAGTGAGGGACCACTCAGGATACATCACTGAGGTGTTGACGGGGGAGGAGTTCTAAGGGTATGACAGCCCACACCTCACCAGGTCTGGGGCTCACGGGCTGTCCAGTGCCTGGGGCCCAGAGGGCTGTGGGAGTCTGCAGTATGTATGGTGCTTCTTGGGGGCTATGTGTCCCCATTTCTCTTCCGGAATCCATGTCTGGAACGCTGAGGGTCTGGGTACAGCTTGGCAAGGCCTGTAGAAGAATGGAAACTCCGCGGGGCCAGGCTGGGGGCCGCCCGTCCACACAGTGATATCAGGCACCGTTTCCAGCCACGCAGAGAGAGTGGTGCCGAGAACTGAGGCCTGGCCGGGAGAATCGGGTGGCCAAGCCCCGCAGAGCCGGCTCGGAGCTCAATTTCCCTGCACCCACCTCCGCAGAGCCTCCTTGACGTCCTTGTTCCTCAGGGTGTATATGAAGGGGTTCAGCACCGGGGTGACGACGGTGTTGAGCACCGTGACTGCCTTGGTCAGGTCCAGTGAGCTCTCCACCGAGGTTCTCACGTGCAGGAAGATGGTGGAGCCGTACCAGATGAGGACCACTGTGAGGTGGGAGGAGCAGGTGGAGAAGGCCCTTTGCCGGCCCTGGGCAGAGGGGATCCTGACGATGGTGGTGATGATGCAGGTGTAGGAGATGAGCGTGATGAAGCAGGAGCCCAGGATGACGCAGAGGGCGATGCCGAAGGACACCAGCTCCACCACCCGCCTGTCGCTGCAAGCCAGCGCAATCCAGGGTGCGATGTCGCAGAAGAAGTGGTTTATGACGCGTGAGCCACAGAAGGAGAGGCGGGTGATGAGGGCTGTGGGTACAGCGATGGTGGAGAAGCCACACAGCCAGGCACCCAGGGCGAGGCGGGCAGAGAGGCCTGGCGTCATGATGACGCCATAGCGCAGCGGCAAGCAGATGGCCAGGTAGCGGTCGAAGGCCATCACCGCCAGCAGGAAGTACTCGGTGCAGCCCAGCGAGAAGATGAAGTACATCTGCGCAGCGCAGCCGGCGAAGGAGATGGCTCCGCTCTGCCAGGCGAAGGTGGCCAGGGCCTTGGGCACGCAGGCCGTGGTGAACCAGATCTCCAGGAAGGAGAGGTTGCAGAGGAAGAAGTACATGGGCATCTGGAGGCGCCTGTGCGCGCCGACCAGGGAGATGATGGCCAGGTTCCCGGCCACCGTGAGCACATACAGGACCAGGAAGAGCAGGAAGAGCCCCGCGTGCAGTCCCCGCGGCCCCGGGAAGCCCAGCAGGACAAACGGCCCCTGCGCGGAGAGGTTCCAGCCGCGGCCCCAAGTCATGAAGCCTGGGAGACACAGACCACCGAGTGGGAGCAGCCGGGAAGAGGGGCCTCCCACCCGAGGCCCGCACTGGGGGCTCAGGAAAGGAGGGGCCGGCCCTTCCCCACTCCCTTTGGGGTCTACTCACCTTGTCCGAGAATCCCAGGACCCCAGCCAGGTCTAGCATCCCCGTGGGAGCGAGTGGACAGTGGTCCACAAGGGAAGCGGCTCAGAGCGCTGGCGAGCGGCTGCTCGTCACCTGGGGGCGGGGGGGTGTGTGCTTATTTTCAGACTCAAGAAGCCTGGGAGAGGACAGAAAGTGTTGAGTTTTCACAAATGAAATTATGTATGGCCCTATTTGTAGCATTTTCCTACAACAAACCAGGTTGATTCCTAGAACATTATCACTATGCCCGGCAACCCCACCCCCCCCAGGACGGCAACCTCCAGAAGTAGCCCGTGGGGCTGTCACCCCGGATATTTGTCAGCTGGGAACTGAGGCAGACAGGCGTCCCTCCCCCCACCTCCGCCACCCCGCAATGGGAAATCGCAAACAGCTGTCTCTGTACAGAGGCTGGAGGTGGGGGTGGTGCTGGGGGGACGGGGACAAGACAGGGCGGGGCGCGAGGGCGGCGCCCACAGGGAAGACAGGCAGCCCGAAGGTAGGCGCCAGAGTGCGGGGCTGCGGCGCGAGGGGAGGGGGTAGTGGGAGCCGCGCTCAGCCGCTCAGCAACACCCTCCCTGGTCCCTTCCTGCAACCCTCGCGCTGGCTGCTCTGGGCCCACGGCGCCCGATGAGTGTCTGAGGGGGTGGCCGCACCAAGGGGGACGGCGATCCCACGGACATGGAGCCGAGAACCAGCAGCCTCAGTGAGGTCGGAAGGGCCCGGCCGGCGAAGCCCGAACATTGTCCAGACGCCGGACCGGCTCAGGCAGACCGCGCTCCGGGGCCCCCACGACCCCACGCAGTTTTCCATCCTCGCCTCCTCTCCCTTGCTGTGCGCACGTGCCAACACCGCACGCGCCTGTGCACACTCACACGTGGGCACAGCATACACACTCACGGGCCTCTGCACACAGTGCGTGCACACACACTACCTGGGCCAGCCCTCTGCCCCTCTGGAGCACTCACCCCTGTTCCTAGCAGACTTGAGGCGTCCCTTGGCTGCATCCCCTTGCCAGCCCCACAGTGCAGTCTCTGCAACTGTCTATCAGCCCCAGTGAGTAACAAAACAGCCCACGCTATGGCCACGTCCGCAAGACACCTGCGCCAGCTGCGAGGGGTGCCTCTTGTGGCTGCCCAGCCCCGCAGCCAGCGTTCAGACAGAAGCAGAACTCCCCAGGGGATCTCGGCAGCGCAGACAAGGCCAGTGACCCCCAACCCCCAGGCCCCAGGAGGGGGCCACGGTGGACCCTCCTGGAAGGAGCTGTCCTTTCAACAAAGCATCCTGTCCCGGGTCCGTCCGTCATACCCCACCCTCCCCTGCCTTGTCGAGGCCGGTTGCTCCTGCCCCCTCTACTGAAAGCCAGGGGGCACGGACCCCACCCCGGCTGCACCGGGCCTCCAGGCGCCCCCAGCGCAGCCACGGGAAGCAGTGCTGCAGGGGGAGCAGCCCTGCCTGTGATGATGGGTCCGGACCAAGGTGGGGACTGTTTTCTCAGCTCTGACTCTGGACAAGCCTCTCCTTTAGAAAACTGTCCCTGTTGAAGATTTTGGCTGCAGGGCTCAAAGGAAAAGAAACCTCGGCCCGGCCTGCCCTCTCTGTCCCAAACGTCCGGTGCTGCCGCTGATGAGCAGTTCCTTCCTGCCCTGGACATGAGGATGGCTGGCCTGCTCCCCCAAGTGCCAGTGGTGTGGGGGGGTGATGAGAGCACCCAGATCCTGCTGAATCCTCCCCATCTTGCAAGGCCCCCCTGAGGCTCAGAGGATAAGACAGGACTAAAAGGGGGTCCCACCGTCATTGTGGGATTCCCCCCCCCCAGGTGCTCAGCTCTTCATGGGGGAGGGGTATGGGGAAATCTACATGCAGGTCAGCTCGTGGGGACTCAGTGTGGTTGAGGGTCACTCATCCAAGGGGTCTGGATGACCTTCTGGCTGGCTGACTCTCTGACTTGCTGATGAGGGTCCCCCGTTGACTGAGCACTTGCTGTCTGCTGCCCACCTCCTGGAGACGCAGCAAGAGGAACGGGTGTTGGGGTCAAGGGCTGCTCCGGACCCTCTGCTGCTCCAGCACGTCCACGGCAATGGACAGGAGGCAGATTTCAGTTGCCCAGCAAGGCGCCTGACTGTCCAGCAACACTGGAACTGAGTGCAGTCCCTCAGACCACTGCCCTTGCCTCCGGTCTGCAAGGCTGCTCTGCCCAGTGACCCTGACTGGTCGCTTGGAGTGGCAAGCACTGGCCCAGCTGGGTGCAGATGCCAGGGCAGGGGCATAGAGTCTGCCCCAGCCGCACCTCAGGAGAAGGAAGCGGGTGGCGCCTCTGCTGTTGCTCCTCAGGCTGAGTCCTTGTCTCAAATGGTGGCCATGCAGCACCTGCCGCCCCACCTCCCTCAGGGCAGCGTCTTCACCAAGCCCCACTGGCCCTTGGCTAACACACTGGCCAGGAGCCCAGACCCCAGGCCACTGGCTGTGCAGCTCCCGGCCCAGGCAGCAAATGCATCTGATACAGAGCAGGGAGGGGGATTCCCCACCCTGGACAGCTCCCGGTCTGCCCGCCCACCAACAGAGGGAGCAGCAGGGTGGGGGGGGGGGGGGGGGGGGGGGGGCGCCCCTCCAACACTCCAACACCCGGGTTACTCCTGCCCTCCACCCGCCTCCCTCGGGCTCTGGCCTGCCAGGACCGTCTTGCCAATTACACAGCTGACAAGATCCTGGCCCTGGGAGTGGGGAGGGGCCCGAGGGTGGTCCTGGGGCAGCGCCCAGCATCCCGAGTGGGGCCTCCTGCCCTCGGGCAGTGCCTAGAGGTCACTTTTCACCTACAACCCAAGTGTGCCTGCCCCAAGCCGGGCCTGTCTCCAGGGGTCGCGTCCTGCACCGCGAGCCTGCACTGTGAGAGCACCCCAGAGCGCCATCTGGCTGTCCACTGCATGCTGGCGCTGTCAGCAGGTGCTCTGTGCCTCACTTACCCCTTGTAAACAGGGTGATGATGCCCCCCACAGGTTGATAGGCTGCCCCCATTCTCACCCTGCTCAAGTCTTCCAGAAATGCTGCTCCAGCAAGAGCTGAGCCTGCGGCTGTTTCCTTCCTGGTGCCCCCTGGGCTGCTCCCCTAGGTGGGGACCCTCCCAGCCCAGTGTGGACAGGAGGAAGCTGTGACAAACGGGAGGAACTGCTGTCGGCCAGGTGGCTTTATTCGAGAGCCCATCCTCTGGGCTCTGTGAGCATCGGCCCAGGGGCTCCAGAGCACACCTGTGGGGCCCGCTCGGGGACGTGGAGTTGGGCTCATGGCCATGGGTGGGGCTGCGCACAGTCACATGGGGCCTGGGCCTGGGTGGCAGGGACTCCGCCGCCTGGGGTGGGGGTCCTGGGAAGTGGTGGGAGTGTGACCCCCCACCCTCAGCCTGTTTCCCCCATTAGCGCGTTGGGAGTGGCTGGCAGCCAGAGCAGGTCCTGACGAGGCCCCGGGGACAAGGGGCACCATGGCAGCCAGGAAGAGGGTGACCCCAGACAGCATGCTCTGACCCCAACTGTCACACCACACTGGGGACTCCAGGGCCACTGCAGGGCCACGGCCACACAGGTGTCTGGGCTGCCCTCACTGGGAGCTCATTAAAAGTTGGTGCAGGAGTTCCCCTGAGGCAGGAGCATGGCCTCGTCAATTAGCACCCGCCGCAGGGCTTGTCTGTGAAAACACAGGGCTGCTTTCTGTGTGCTTCAAACCCTGTTTTCCCAAATATAACTCTCTAGGAATCTGGAAGATATACAAATAGAAGGAAAGTTTTTGAAAGCACAGCTCAGTGTGGAGATGTGGTGTGTCACGTCCTCCATTCGTGTCGACCTTCAGGGCTCATGCCACGGACGCACTTCTAAGCTCTTGTTTCTTTTTATTCTTAATTGAGATTGGCCAACACACAAAAAAGTGTACACATTTAATGCACACACCTTGATGAGCTTGAAAGTAAGTAAACACTCATGAAACGGTCACCACAAACTTCACCATCACCACAACAGTCCCCTCCTTTTGTGTGACAAGAGCTCTTCACACAAGATCTACGCTATTTAGTGCCACACACCCGGCGTTCACCGAGTTCGCAGGCTCTCTGAGTGACTTCCCTCAGCCTCTCCACATTGGACGGTTGGATCTCCAGCTCGTCCTACTGTAACTAATGCTCCTACATATGTATGTGAACCAAAAGTGTTTTCCACACTCCTGATAATTTCCATATGATAATGAAGGGCAGGTCAAATCCATAATTTCCCACTGACAAGACCACCCAAGAGGTGATGAGGCCCAGGGGGCTCGGCCCCGGAAAGGAGGAGCAGGATGGTGAGCTGGGTACCACCCAGCTCCTCTGCAGGCCTGGCTCCCTGTGGGCTGCTGACCAGCCACCGGCCTGAGCAGGCCATCCCCTCTCAGACTCCCTCTTTCTCCATGTTGGGGTTGATGGTCTCTCCCGACTCCCCCTGCCCGGAATGAATGTGATGATGTGCGGTGGGATGCTGGGGGCTCACGAGTAAAGCGGTTTCTGTTCTTGTGACCTGTAATCGTAGAAGTAAATGCCTTGCAGCAATGTTTTTTAAAAAGCAGAGTGAAAACATCCACATGGTGTTAAAATGGGACTTGTCCTAACTCCATTCCATCTGAGACACTGAGATGGCACCAAAATGAGGCACCAGAAGAAATGCAGTTTCTAAATGGTGTCCGAGAACCAAGTCTGTGAGTCTGGGCCTCTAGCCCGGCTGTGGCCTTGGTTAGGGCTGAGAAAGAGCCCCGAGGGGAGGATTTGTGCAGACATTCCTCTGGAGAGGGAGGAGCTCTGTGACAAGCTTCCTTCAAGACAAGAGCGGCTTCTTCGGTGGGAGCCCCGGAGTTGGGGCGCAAGGAGGGCCGTGCCTACTCCTGGGTCCCTGAGCGGCCTCAGGGTGGCTGACAGGGAAAGAGGCGCGGCTGCCCAAGGATCTGCAGTGCCCTGGAGTTCACCAGGAAAGGGAGGCGGTAGCTCCTCTGGGCCAGATCTAGCCACTGGGGCGCCAGGACCACCTGGGAGGACAGTGGCTGTGGGTGGATGCACTTCATGGCATCGCAGGGCTGCAGGAAGGGGTCCACAACAGAGCCCGGGAAGACCAGGAAACGGCCCAGGAGGGTCACGTCCCCCTGCCAGGCCCCAGTTGTGCAAATCTAGCTCCCAGGGCCCCCTCCCTCCAAGAGGCCCAGAACAGCTCCCAGGGCCCCCCTCCGCCATCCTTCCCCCTCCCTCCAAGGGGCCCCCCTTACCCCAACCCTCCCTTCCATCCAAGGGCCCTAGAGCAGTTCCCAGGGCGCCCCTCCCCAATCCTTCCCCCTCCCTCCAAGGGCCCCCCTTCCCCCATCCCTCCCCTCCCTCCAAGGGGCCCAGAGCAGCTCCCTGTTGGGGAAGACATCAGACAGTGTGAGTTTCCTGTGGCTGCAGGAGCCAATCACCACACACTCAGTGGCCTAGAACAGCACACATTTATCACACTACGTGCAGGTTAGAAGCTCCATACCCTTCTCCCTGCACTAGACCCAGGTGTGTGTGGGGCAGGGGGGGCTGGTTCCTTCCGAGGCTCCAGGGGAGAATCCATTTTCTTGCCTCTTCCAGTTTCTAGAGGTGCCTGCATCCATCAGCTGGTGGCCCTGTCCTCCTTTTCCACAGCCAGCCATGCAGTATATCCCTGACCCCACATCTCAGACACACCTCCTCTGACTGTCCCTCCTCCTCCTTCTCCCACCTCTGTGACGATGTTGGACCCACTCAGATGATCCAGATGACCTCCCTGTTTTGGCAGCCTTAATGCCATCTGCAACTTCAGTTCCCCTTTTCCATGCAATGTGACATCTTCACAGGTTCTGGGGATTGTGACGTGGACATCTTCTGCTGACCACAGACAGATGCGGCAGAGCCAGTGGAGGAGGCGTCTGGGGAGCATCCTGTCCAGACACCCTGATTCCAGGGGCGGAGCCAGTGGAGGGGGCGTCTGGGGAGTGTCTTGTCCAGACACCCTGATTCCAGGGGCAGTCTGTGTTCCATGGCTAGAAGTGACAGTGGACTTATGCTGTCTGAGAGCTGTCAGAAAAGTCAACAACTTGGAAATAGCTTTCCTGTCTGAATGTGCTTTAAGGAACAGTTGGAGACAAAATGGAGCAATGCTTTCATTATGACTGACAGCTGTGATGAAATGATCTACTTTTAAGCAGTCATGCAAAAAACACTTCTGTGTCATACTTGGTGTTTCATGATTCCATATTACGTCATGAGTGTTTGGTTTATTTTTTAAGTAACGCATAAATATACACTCTCTGTGGGAAAATTTAACCATACAGAAGTATATGAAGAGTGGAAGTCCTACGACCCACTCAGAGGTCGCCCCCTTAGAACAGTTTGGTGCAAACCTTTTCCAAAGTTTTCTGTAGATGTGTTTAGTTTTAACACCAACGTGCTCACAGTATCCTAGGACATGCCTGTCTCTTTCCTTGGCACCCTAGGAATGCGCTTCCAGGTCCTACATGCCGACTTTCTCTGCACGCATCGGCCCCACCAAGGCCAGCGCCTCTCCACTTGGATCCCATTGGCCGGTGTTCAGGCTGCCTCCAATCTGTCTGATTACAAACAGGTGTTGCGAAGATGTTTGTACGTGTCTCCTTGTGAAGCAGCGTGAGACGTGGAATTTCTGGGTCAAACATAATGATATCACCATTTGCCCTCTGAAAGTTTCTGCAGCACAGTATTCCTTTCCAATTTTGACATCTTGAGAAAGCTGACTGATGAAAACCATGTTCTGTCATCTCCATCACACCCTCTTGTTCTCACCATCAAATCTGCAATCCTTCTCTGAAAGGAGCAAGCGCTGTGGTGCCCAGTGAGCCCGGGGTGAGCATCTGAAAGGCACAGCCAGGCGCAGCGGGAAGGGGAGACCCTGAAGGGAGAGTGCTGACGGGTTCTCTTGATGCACCGGGAACACACAGCCGGTCACTAAAGTGCAGAGATCAAACCAGAGGACCCAAATCCCTGAAATACTCAAGGGTGGATAAAACTGGGAAATGCCTGTTAAAAAGATGCCAGAAATACTATCGGTGCCTAGCCACCATGACAGGTTTCTTTGGAACACATTTGCCGGATGCGTAAACTTTAGGCAGAACTTGCCCTTTGTAAATGGACTAAATCCCTCAAAACTCCCTAAAGTAGGCAAAATAGGAGGAAAACACAATGTGATTTTTCAAACTCAAAGTGTGCTGAAACCAGACCATAACTTGTGCCACTATCATTCTAAAATGTGTATTTTAGATTCTTAGTCACTGGGTAAATTGATCACTAAAGTAGTTGGTATTCATCTAGTTTAGGCAAATATCATCAGAGGCGTGTTTGTGTACGCGTGTGGTTCAGGAAATTCATTTTAAGTGCAGTGACTTGCAGTGAATTGGACCCGTCTGCGTGTGAGATTGTCCATCTGTAGCTGCATCTGGGTCCAGCGTGTCGCTGGCTATAAAGATGTTATCTCTGTGTGTGCAACTGTGTTTCCGCGTCCGTGTGTGTCTGTGTCAGTGTCCTTGTGAGTCCGGGATCAGATGTGTGCGTATCTGTGTGTGAGGGCGAGCGCAATGTGCACATCTTGACGAATTGGTTCACGCCTGAACTGGCCCCCTCCTGGTGACCCAGGACCCCAGCAGGGAGACGCTGTCCTCGGTGCTGGTGGCTCTGACCACCAGCCCTGACCGAGTGCCTCCCAGGCCTGCCTTCAGGGCCTCCCCGCTGATGGCAGGCTCAGGGCTGGGCCAGGCCCAGGGCCACCTGCCTAGTTCCATCTCGCCCCAGGGCACACCTAGACTCTGGTGCCCTGACTCTCACCTGAGACCCCTGGGACCCCAGGGACGTGGTTGCCCCACACCCAGCTTTCTCCTCAGTTTGGGAGTCCAGTCCTGGCAGAACTACCCTCTGGCCCAGCCCAGCTTCCTTGCTGACCCCTTACCTGAGAACCTCAGAGAGTTGAAGGGCATCCTGTAGCCTCCAGCTGCCTGTAGCAAGGTGTCTCCCTCGGGACGCTGCACAGCTGAAAGAGCAACAGCAACGGCTGGGAGCACAGCGCCTGGCTTCTTCCAGGCTGGATGGTCCTGGGCCTCCCCTCCCCGAGCCCAGCCCCTTCCCTGAGACGTCCAGGCAGGGATAAAGTAGGAAAGGACAGAGGGAGCAGGATGGGGAGTGCCCTGCAGCCAGCAGGAGGAGGCCCACCGTCTTTGCGAACAGTGGTATATTAAAGACAAACTGTGGGATCAGCAGGGCTCGGACTGGTGGAGAAGATGTCAGAAACTTATCACCAAGAAACCTCAGTTTGGGAAAACCACAAGTTTTTCAAGAAGTGAAAAACTAAAGATCAAAGCTGATTAGAATTAGTGACTAAAGACGTGCGTCTATGTAAAAGGAGTTCGCACTCAAGTGCTCATTCATGAGCACTATCTCTAAATCAGAACTTTGGGAAACAGAGCTGACTATTTAGAGAACAGAGGCGGCAGAGCAGCTACCTGGGAAAGGAAAGCACCGTTCAAATAACGGAGAATTGATGTGAAACGGATGCTTAACTCAAACCATGCACAATAACAAACTCCAGATATAAATTTTTTTATGAAAGATGGAAGCCTTAGAAAATGAAAATACAACATACCAACTTATGGAGTGCAGGAAAAGCAGTGTGCATTAAGGGAAATATATAAGCGTAAATGCCTACATTTTTAAAAGAAGAAAAATCTCAAGCCAATAAAATAAAAACACCTTAAGAAACTAGAAAAAGAAGAGCAAACTGAACTCAAAGCCAGTAGAAGGGAAGAATAATACAATTAGAGCAGAGACAAATTAAATAGGGAACCAAGAAACGGTAGAGGGAATCAACAAAACCAAAAGTTGGTTCTTCAAAAAGATCAACAAAATTGACAAACCTTTAGGTAGACTGGCCAAGAAAAAGGAGAGATACAAATAATGGAATCAGAAATGAAAACGAGGATATTACTATTGATCTTACAGAAATAAAAAGATTATAAGAGAATACTGTGAACAATGCTATGCCAACAAATTAGATTATATAGATGAGATGCACAAACTCCTAGACGCACAAATGCCAAAATTGACTCAAGAAGAAATAGAAAATCTGAACAGACCTCTGAGAAAAAGAAATTGAATCAGTAATCGCAAACCTCCCAACAGAGAAAAGCCCAGGACCAGATAGCTTCACTAACAAATTCTGACAAATGATTAAAGAAAAATCGGTATCAATCCTTCTCAAAATCTTGCAGAAAATAGAATGAGTAGAACATTTCATAATGCGTTCTATGAGGTCAGCATTACCTGATAAGAAGCCCAGACAAAAACACAGCGAGAAAAGAAAACTACAGACCTATATCTACAAATATAGATGCAAAAATCCTCAACAAAATACTAGAAAACTGAATCTAATGATATATTAAAAGAATTATATACCATGGCCAGTTGGATTTATCCCGGGAATGCAAGGGTTATTCAAAATACAAAAATCAATCTAATACACAACATTAATAGAATGAAGGGGAGGAAACAACTCAATTAACATAGGAAAACCATTTGACAAAATTCAACATCCTTTCATGATAAAAACACTCAGGAAACTAGATATAGAAAGAAACTTCTTCAACATGATAAAGAGCATTTATGAAAACCCACATTTAGCATCATCCCAGATGGTAAAAGACTGAAAGCCTTCCTGCTAAGAACAGCAGCAGGATGAGAATGCCAGCTTTCACACTGCTGTTCAACATGTACTGTAAGTTCTGGCCAGAGCAATTATGCAGGAAAAAAAATAAAGGCATCCAAATTAGAAAGGAAGAAATAAAATTATCTTTATTCCCAGATGGCACGATCCTTTATATACAAAATCCCAAAGGACCCATACGAAAAAAATTACTAGAACTAATAAATGAATTCAGCAAAGTTTCAGAGAGCAAGATCAACACACAGAACCAATTGTGTTTCTGAATATGCTAGCAACAAACAATTCTAGACAAAAATTAAGAAAACAATTCCATTTACAATAGCATCAAAAAGAATAAAATATCTAGGAATAAATTTAACCAAAGAGGGAAAACACTTGTACCCTGAAAACTACAAAACATTATGGAAAAAAATTAATCAAGACCTAAATAAATGGAAAGATATCCTGTGTTCATGGATTAGACAACTTAATATTGTTAACATGGCGATATTACCCAAAGTGATTCACAGACTCAATGCAATCCCTATCACAATTCCAATGGCCATTTTTGCAAAATCGGAAAAGCTGATCCTTAAATTAATATGCAATAGTGATGGGCCCAGAATAGTGAAAACAATCTAGAGAAAGAAAAGGGTTGTAGGATTCACACCTCCTGATTTGAAAACTTGCTACAAGCCTATAGTAATCAAAACAGTGTGGTACTGGCATAAGGATAGACATACAGATCGATGGAATAGAATTGAGAGTTAATAAATAAATCCATACATCTGCGGCCAATTGATTTCCCACAAGGGTGCCAAAGTCCATTCAATGGGGAAAGATCAGTCTCTTCAACAGATGGTGCTGGAACCACTAGATGCTCACCTGCAGAAGAATGGTGTTGGACCCCTACCTCACACCATACACAAGCACTAACTCAAAATGGGTCAATGATATAAATTTGAGAGTTAAAACTATAAAACTCTTAAAAGAAAACATAGGAGTAAATCTTCATGACCTTGGATTTGCCAAAGGATTCTTAGACACAACACCAAAAGCAACAGCAACAAAAACAAAGAAAAAAATAGATGAATTGGAGTTCATAAAAATTAAAAATTTCTGTGCATTGAAGAACACTATCAAGAAATTGAAAAGATAACTCACAAAATGGGATAAAGTACTTGAAAATCACATACCTGGTAAGGGTCTAGTATCCAGAACATACAAAGAACTCTTACAACTCGACAACTAAAAGACAAACAATCCAATTTAAAAATGGGCAAAGGATCTAAAGAGACACTTCTTCAAAGAAGATATACAAATGGCCGACAAGCACAGGAAAAGATGTTCCATGTCAGTCATTAGGGAAAAGCAAATCAAAACCACAGTGAGATATCACTTCATACCCACTAGGTTGGCTATAACTTTTCTAAAAATGGGAAATAACAAGTATTGGTGAGAATATGGAGACATTGGAACCCTGTACATTGCTGGTAGGAATGTAAAATGGTGCAGCCTCTGTGGAAAACAGTTTAACAGTTCCTCAAAAAGTTAAACAGAGGCTTACCACATGACCCAACAATTCCACTCCTAGGTAGATATGCGAGAGGACTGAGAAGTGGCACACAAATACTTGTGCATGAATGCGCACAGCAGCACCATTCACAGTAGCCAAAAGGCAGAAACAAGGCTAGTGTCTATCAACAGATAAATGGAGAAATAAAATGTGGCCTATCCATACAATAGAATACTATTCAGTCATAGAAAGGAATGAAGGACAGATATATGCTATAAGGTAGATGAACCTTGAAAACATTATGCCAAATGAAAGAAGTCAGACACAGTATGCTACATATTGTATAATTCCATTTATATGATATATCTAGGATAGGTAAATCCACAGAGAGCAAACTGGTGGTTGCCAGGTGCTGGGGAGGGAGAAAGGAAGACGGGGGAGTAACTGCTTAATGGGTACAGGGTTTTCTTTCAGGATGATGAAATGTCCTAAAACCGGATAGAAATGACAATTGCACAACACTGTGAATATACTAAATACCTCTGAATTGTGTACTTCAAATGGTTCATTTTATGTAATGTGAATTTCGCCTCAATAAAACTATAGAAAAATAGAAGAAAGTAAAAAAAGGAAGGAAATCCTTCAAAATATTTCCATGGATTATGGATGAATATTATTCTGACCTCAGAGTAGCCAGGAATTTCCTTAAAAAGAATGTGCATCATAAAAGAAAATGTTGAAAATTTTGACTCAGTTAAAATTAAGATGTTAAACACCTCACCAAAGATACACAGATGGAAAATAAGCGTATGAAAAGATCGACCACATAATTTGCTGCTAGAAAATTGCATATTAAAACAACAATGATATACCACTACACACCTATAAGAATGGCTAAAATCCAAAAACCCGACAATATCAAATGCTGAAAAGGATGCGGAAACTCTTATTCATTGCTACTAGGAAAGCAAAATGATGCAGCCACTTTGGAAGATGATTTGGCAGTTTCTTAAAACAGCTAAACATAGTCTTGCCACAGTATCTAGCAATCATACTCCCAGGTATTTAACCAACTGATTTGAAAACACACAAAAATCTACACATGAATGATTATAGCAGCTTTATTGATAATCACCAAAAACTGGCAACAACCAAAATACCCTTCAGCTGGTGAATGGATAAACAAACTGTGGCAAATCCTTACAATTAAATGTTATTCAGCGCTAAAAAGAAATGAGTTATCAAGCCACAAAAAGACAGGGAAGAACCTGAAACCCATATTGCTAATAAAAGACACGAATCTGAAAGGCTCCGTGCTGTGTGCTGCCGACTATACGATAGTCTGGAAAAGCCACAACCATGGAGGCAGGAAAAAGGTCAGTTGCCGGGGGTCAGCTGAAGGGAGGCAGGTTTAATAAGCGAAGCTCAGCGGATGTGGGGAGTGAGACTCCTCCGTGTGATGCTGTACTGGTGGACACAGGACGTGTTAGCACCACGGAACTCACCACACAGGGAGTTCATTTCAATGCAAGTTTTTAAGGAATCATTTTGGAGGTTTGGAGATTTCGGGATGGAATGCAGGAGGTGGCAAACAATCTAACTGTACTGCAAACGTGATGAACCACGACATCACTGGAGGGGGAGTGGATTGTAAAGGTGCTGATCTAAGTGAACTCGGAAACGGGTGGAGTCTGTACGGCTATTGGCAAGAGAAAGCACACGAACTTTATACCCTAGTGGACAAAGTTTTCTCCTCATGAGGTACAGGTTCACAATTCTGACACCACTCAGCATGTGCACCAGAATTTAACAATTAAGTAAATGGAGAGTGGACCCTGGGAGCAGGGTTCTCACTGTTGGAGAGGACATTTACAGAGAAACACAGGGCGGGAGCTAGAATGATCCATGTGGTGATGGACCAGATGTGGAGACACAGTAAGACCTCATGGGTAGCTTAGTGGAGATACAAACGACTACCTATGGAAATATTCGTAGATGTGTGTACATACACAGGTTAGCATATGCACACAGTCCTCCTTGCTCTGTCAGCTGAGAGCACCTAGAAGTAACAACACCCCAGTAGCAACCAGCACACCTAGTGCACAGTTGTTGATTTCTAATCTCATTGTCTAATAACGGCACCAAGGCTCCTTGGAGAAATGAATGATTCTAGGCCTGGCCAAGAAATATACAAGATGAGCCTGGAGCATCTCATAGTGCCAGAAAACTAGTAAATGTTCAAAAAAAAAAAAAAACGCAACGATGGGGTGTGTCAAAGGAGCCCAGGAAACAACTGAGAGCCCCCAATAGCCAAAACCAGGAGAGTTTGAGCAATATAATAAATAGAACAGTATTTGAGTATAACCCAAAGTATAGGATAAATACCCATGAGTCTATACGGGCATAAAGAAATGACTGGATAAATAAATAAATGGGGAGAATAGACAAGTCTCCATGGAGAATTCCAATAGCTTGTGTGCACATTCCCCTCTCGCGGAGGGAAAGCACTTCCTCCTCCATAAGTGTCTGTATGTAATGACTTTCTTCCAAAGAGTGACAGCCCGGGGAGGAGGGTGACCTTACAGCAGAGAAATCTGATGCACTACCTCAGCCAGGTGACCAAGGTCATCACCAACAAGGTCAACAGTGATAAGCCATGTCGATAGTACGCACCCTTATATGATGTGATGAAAATGGCACTTTGTCTCCATGGTCTTCCTCCCAAAGACCCGAAACCTCAGTCTAATCATGAGAAACCCGTGAGACAAATCCCAATTGAGGGACATTCTACAAAATGATGACCAGAACTCCTCAAAACTGTTGAGGTCATGAAAAAAAAAAAAAAAAAAAGAAAGTATGAGAAACTCACAGCCAGGAGGAGCCTAAAGAAGCAAGACAACTGAATGTCATGTGGTGTCCTGAATGGGATCCTGGAATAGAAAAGGGCACTGGGTAAAAACCAAGAATATCCCAATAATGTAAGGAATTTCATTGATAATAAAGTATCAATACTGTTTCATCAATGTAACCTATGTACCACAGTAATATAAGATGTTAGCATTCGGAAAAACTGGGTATGGTGTACACAGGAACCGTCTGTACTGTCTTTGCAACTTTCCCGTAAATCTGAAACTGTTCTAAAATAATTTTGAAAAATTAGAACTTCTGTTCATCAAAACACATCTTAAAAGAACTGAAAAAGATAAGCCATAAACTGGGAACGACATTTGCAAAACATGCTAAAAATTACAAACACTGATGAAAGGAATCAAAGGTGATTTAAATAAATGGGGAGATGTGCCATGTCTGTGGATTGGAGAATTCAATATTGTAAACACGTTAATTCTCCCCAAACTGATCTCTAGACTCAACAAACCCCAGCAGAAGTTTTTTATAGAAATCAACAAGCTGATTCTAAAATTTATGGAAAGGCAAAGGAACTAAAATAGCCAAAACTATTCTGAAAAAAGGACAAAGTAAGAGGACTCAATCTACCTGCTTTCATGACCTATAAAGCTGTAGTAACCGAGACGGTGTGGTACCAGAGAAAGAATAAACACAGAGACAAATGAAACAACACAGAGAATCCAGAAATAGACCCACACATGATGGATTCTGGTAAAGACGAAAAGGCCATTCAATTAGCAACAAACTGTGCTGGAAAAATCAAATATCCATACGTGAAAACTGAACTTCAATCCATATCTCATACTTATATACAACTTAACTCAAAATAGGTTAGACACCTAAATGTAAAACCTTGAACGAGAAAACCTCTAGAAGAAAACGTCAGGAAAAAAAAACTTTGTGACCTTGAGTAAGGCAAGGTTTCTCAGATTCAACACCAAAAGCACAAGCCATAAATGTAAAAAAAACAACCTCATCAAATTAAGAACTTCTGATCTTCAAGAGACGCTATTAATAGAATCAAAATGGAAGCGATGATTTCTTTAAAAACTTGCAAATTAACTATCTGATAAAAGGTTTCTATTCAGAATTTAAAATTCTCAAAATTCAATGGTAAAGAGACAATCAACCCAATATACAAATGGGTAGAAACTTGAGCAGGCATTTCACCAAAGGATGGGTAATGAGCACTTGAGGGGATATTCATCTCAGGAGTCAGTAGGAAAGTGCAATGGAAACCACAAGGAGACACCAACCCAAACCTTTTAGAATAACGTTTCTAAAACCTGTCAATACCAAGTGTAAACTGGTACAGCCACTTTGGGAAACAGTTTGGCAGCTTCTTATAAGGTTAAACACACCCTTATCATATAACCCAGGACTTGTATTCACACAAGAAAAGTGTAAGCAAATATTTAGAGTGACTTAGTGCATAATCAACAATCCAAATGTCCTGCAGCTGAGGAATGGGGAAAGAGACTGTGGCCCATCCATACAACGGAACATCCCCAACAACAGGAAGGAGCAGACAGCTGACATATGCAACACGATGAATCTCAAACCTATTCTGCTGAGTAAAGGACTCAAAAGACAAACTCTTCTGATACCGTTTATGTAACACTCTGGGAAAGTCAAAATTATAGGCACGGAAGACAGACTGCTGGGCAGGGGCTGGGGAGCAGGATTATCCACTGAGGCAGCACAGGGAGATTTGTGCAGAGATGGGACTGCTCTATACTTTTATTGTGGTGGTGGTTACACAATTATATACATTTCTCAAAATTTGAAGAACTATACACTAAAAAGAGTGGGTTTCACTTTATTTAAATTATACCTTAATAAAAAGAACGTGAAAATATTTAAGAACATCTGTTCATCAAAAGATACCTTAAAGAAAATGAAAAATAAAGGTTGAGAACCAACATGAGATGTTGCAACATACAGGAGACACACAATTAATACTGAGACTGTGTACGGAGGCTTCCAGCCGCAAAAAACTAGCTGGCACAGGGTAGCACTCCACCACAATGATGAAATTAGATAAAATATATAAAATAATGTGATTATAATGATATGTAATGCTGTACCATAATTATATAAATACTACACTATAATTATAAAATGTAATACTATAAAAGGACTTTTAACGCCTGTTTTCGGATGTTGGACAAGAGGCAATGCAGGACTCTATCCTGGAGAGAAGGGAAATGGGCAGCATGAACTCCCGGCGCACTGGCTGCAGTTCTGGGCCTCAGTGCAGGGTTTGGGAGCCAGGCGTGGAGTGTGGTCTCACCGAGGGAGGACACAGATCAGAGGTCAGGGATACCGAGGCCGCTGTAAGTACTGGAGACCACGGAACTTAGAGACGCCCACTTCTGGCCAGGATGGAATACAGGGGCTGGACTTATCCTCCCACCTGAAGGGAAACAGACGAAATATAAGAAAAAGTGGTTGTCCAGACACTGGACATGAGGCAATGAAGGTCAGTGACCCTGAGAGATGGACGTGAAGGAGAGAAGCCTACAACTGCCCCAGCTGATCGCCTTGGGAGAGTTCTTGAGCTGCAACACAGGGAGGGGACCAGGCAGAAGCAGCTGGAGCCCGTGAGAGTCCCGGAGACCATGGCAGCTCGAGTTTCAGGACAAAATACGGGGCTGGGCAGATCTGAACAGAGAGGGTCCCAGAGGTCGGCAGAGGCTGCCCTTAGAGTTGATCAGAGTATTGACCAGCCCACGCAGGTGAGAAAACTATCTGGGTTCTAGGAAAGAATCACCCAAAAGGACAAGAAAATACTGTGCCAGGGACTCACCAGTGCCAGGCAGCACCTGCTCCACCAGCCAGACGGGATGACCTCACGATGCAGGGAGCTGGCAGAGCAGAGAGAGGGCCTGTCTCGGCTGGGGTCACCCAGCCTGGACGAGCCCGGCTCCAGACGCCTCACAAGGAGGACCTGAGAGGACCAGCTGCCGCTACGTGACTTCCTGCCCCAGGACGGAGGTCGAGGACATTTACAGAAATACAAACATGTCCATCCACCGAAAAGTAAGATGCACCACGTCTGGCAACCAGGCACAGTCATCAGTCATGCAAAAAGCAGGAAAACACGACTCATCACAAGGAGAATAATCGATCCATCAAAACCAACTCAGAACTGACATGGACGTTAGAACTGGTAGACAGGGACTTTAAAATAGTTGTTACACTGTATTCTGCATATTCACACAGTGAAGTGGAGACGTGGAAGACATTTTAAAAGACTCAAATCAAACTTCTAAACACAGAAACTATGCTGTCTGAGACGGAAAATGCACTGGATGGGGTCGGCAGCAGATTAGAGATTGTAGAAAAGGCGAGAGAAATGCAAGACAGCAACAGAAACCATCAAAGCACAGAACAAAGAGAAGGGAGGGTAATTCTTGAGTTAACAGAGCTGTGGGAAAACAGGCAGATTTATGGCCCGGCTCCTTCCTGTGATTGCGCTTCGTGGATATTGTGATTTTCACTAATGGAACGTTTGCGGCAACTGTGTGTTGAGCAAGACTTTCGGTGCCATTTTTCCAACAGCATTTGCTCACTTGGTTTCTCTGTGTCACCTTTTTGGTCATTCTCACAATATTTCAAACCTTTTCATTATTATTACATTTGTTATGGGGATCTGTGATCAGTGATCTTTGAGGTTATCGTTGTAATTATTTCTCAAACCATGCCCAAAAGAGGGTGAACTTAATCGATGAATGTTGTGTGTCTTCTGACTGCTCCACTGACCGGCCGTTCGCCCATCTCTCTCCCTCTACCCAGGCCTCTCTATTCCCTGAGACAAAAAATATTGAAATTAGGCCAGTTAATAATCCTACAGTGGCCTCTAAGTGTTCAGGTGAAAAGAAAATTCACACATCTCTCGCTTTAAATCAAAAGCTGGAAATGATTGAGCTTAGTGAGGAAGGCATGTCGAAAGTAGAGCTGGGCCAAAAACTAGGCCTCTTGTGCCAGTTAGCCAAGTTGTGAATGCAAAGAAAAGTTCTTGAGGGAAATTAAAAGTGGTACTCCAGTGAACACACCAATGATAAGAAAGCGAAACAGCCTTATTGCTGATATGGAGCGAGTTTTAGTGATGTGGATAGAAGGTCAAACAGCCACAACATTCCCTTAAGCAAAAGCCTAATCCAGGGCAAGGCCCTAACTCTTCAGCTCTGTGAAGCCTGAGAGAGGTGAAGAGGCTGCAGAAGGAAAAGTTGAAGCTGGTAGAGGTTGGTTCATGAAGGTAAGGACAGACACCATTTCCATAATATGAAAGCGCAGGGTGAGACAGCAAGTGCTGCCGGCGAAGCTGCAGTAAGTTATCCAGAAGATCAGCTGACAGAAGTAATTAAGGTGGCTGCACTAAGCAACAGACTTTCAGTGTAGACGAAACAACCTTCTATTGGAAGAAGATGCCATCTAGGACTTTCAGAGCTGGAGAGGAGAAGTCAATGCCTGGCTTCAAAGCTTCAAAGGGCAGGCCGACTCTCTTGTTAGGGGCTCATGCAGCTGGTGACTTTCAGTTGAAGCCAGTGTTCATTTACCATTCTGAAAATCCCAGGGCCCTTAAGAATTATGCTAAATCTGCTCTGCCCGTGCTCTATAAATGGAACAACAACATCTGGATGACAGCACATCTGTTTACAACATGGTTTACTGAATCTTTTAAGCCCACTGTTGAGACCTACTGCTGAGAAAAAAGATTCCTTTCAAAATCTTACTGCTCATTGACAACGCACCTGGTCCCCCAAGAGCTCTGATGGAGATGTACAACCAGATTAATGCTGTTTTCACGCCTGCTAACACAGCATCCATTCTGCAGTCCATGGATCAAGAAGCGACTTCCAACTTCAGGTTTTATTATGCAAGAAGTACATTTTGTGAGGCTGTAGCTGCCACAGACAGTGATTCCTCTGATGGATGTGGACAAAGTAAACTGAAAACCTTCTAGAAAGGATTCATCGTTCTAGGTGCCATTAGGAACAATCGTGATTCATGGGAAGAGGCCAAGATGTCAACATTAACAGGAGTTTGCCGGAAGTTGATTCCAACTCTCAGGGATGACTTTGAGGGGCTCAAGACTTCAGTGGAGGAAGAAACTGCAGATGTGGTGGAAATAGCAAGAGAACTAGAATTAGAAGTGGAGCCTGAAGGTGTGACTGAATTGTTGTGATCTCATGATAAAACTTTAATGAATGAGGAGCTGCTTCTTACGGAGGAGGGCGCAGAAAGCAGTTTCTTGAGATGGAATCTACTCCTCGTGAAGATGTTGTGAAGGCTGATGAAATGACAACAAGGGATTTAGAATATTGCATAAACTTAGTCCATAAAGCAGTGGCAGGATTTGAGAGGATTGACTCCAATTTTGAAAGATGTTCTGCAGTGGGTAAAATGCTATCAAACAGCATCGCATGCTACAGAGAAATCGTTCAATGAAAGGAACAGTCAGTCGATGCGGCAATCTTTAAATTTCTACAGCCACCTGAATTTTCAGCAACCACCTTCATGATCAATCAACAGCCATCAACACTGAGGCAAGACCCTCCATCAGTGAAAAATTCATGACACGTTGAAGGCTTGGATGATGGTTAGCATTTTTTAGCAATAGAGTATTTTTAATCAAGGTACATGCATTGTCTTTTTAGACATAATGCTATCGTGCACTAAATAGACTACAGCATAGTGTGAACTTAGCTTTGATATGCATTGGGATACCAAAAAGTTGTGTGACTCACTTTATTGTGCTATTCACTTTAGTGATCTGGAATTGAACCCATAATATCTCCAAGGTGTGCCTGGACATGTAATTGAATCCCCAAGAAAGTGGAGACAGAAAAGATATTCAAAGGAACAATGGCCAAAATTTTTCCAACTTTGGTGAAAACTATAATCAATCGCATAAATCCAAGTTGCTCAATGAGCCCAACACGAGAAACACAGAGAGAGCCACACCAAGGCACATCGCAGTCAAACACCAGCATCCAGAACAGCACTACATAAAGAGGAATCAAGAGAAATATGACAGCAGGTATCTCACCAAAAACAGCACAAGTGAGAAGACACTGAAGCAACGTCTGTTAAGTACTGAAAAGAAAACCTGTAAACCTAGAATCGTATACAGAAGGAAAATATGTTTCAAAGACAAAAAGAAAATAAGGCTTTTTTATACAAACAAAAATTGAAAGAATATATTACCAGCAGATCAGCACTGCATGAAATATTAAAGGAAATCTTTCAAGGAGAAAGAAAATGATTCCAATGGAAATACAAATCTACACAAACAAATGAAGAGCACAGTGAATGGAAATTTCATAGATAAACAGACAGTATTTTTCTTATTTTTTAAAATCTCTTTTAAAGATAATTGTACAAACAAAAATAACAATGTATTATGAGATTTATAACATGTGACAATAAAGTGGTTGACAACAATAGCGTGAAAGCTAGGAGGAGAGGGGTGGAGGCACGCTCTTGTATGGTTCTTACACACGAAGTGAGCAAGTATCACCTGAAGGTGGACTGTGACAGGTTGAAGATGTATGCTAACCCTAAACAACCGCTACAGTAACAAAACAAAGAGTCAAAGATAGCAAGCGAGCAAAGGTGATAAAAAGTAATCACAATGAGAGTTGAAAAAGATAACAAAAGAAACACAAACCAGACAGGTAAATAGCGAACCAAGAGCAATATGGTAGATTTAAACTTAACCACATCACTAATCACATTAAATGTAAATGGATGAATACCTCACACAAAAGGGAGAGGCTGTCAGGTTGGATGCAAAGGCAAGACCCAACTAAATGCTGCCTACAAGAAACAGAAGTTAAACAGAAAGACGCACACGGATTTAAAGTAAAAGAATGGTAAAAGATAAACAATGCTCACACTACCCAAAGAAAGCTAGAATTAAGTAATATCAGACAAAGTAGATTTCAGAGCAACAAATATTAGGGACAAAGGAAATCATTTCAAAACAATAAAGAGATCAATTCTTTAGGAGGACAAAACAACCCTAAACCTGTATGCACCTAATAACAGCCCGAAAATGCAGGAAACAAAAACCAACAGAACCTCAAATCCACAATCACAGCCATAGATTTCAGAACAAGGAGACAAAATCTGCAAAGATATAGGAGATTCAACACCACTGTCAACCAGCCTGACCTGATCGACACCCCTCATCGACAGTGAATGCGCAGTCTTTCTGGGTGGACACAGGTCATTTACCAATGTAGACCCATATTCTAGGTCAAAATAAATCTCAAATTTTAAAAGATTCAAAGTTACACAAAGCATATTTTCTGATCACAATGAAGTTAAAACGGAAATCGATAACAGAGAAATATCTCTGGAAAATCTCCAAATATTTGGAAATTAAATAACACACGTCCAGATAATCCATAGTCTGTGGATATAATGGAGACGACCCCCTGGACCTGCCTCAAAATCATGCTGAGCAGGAGCTGGAGACAAGAGGGGATGCCCTGTGGTCCCATTTACCTCACATTCAGAAAAACAAAACTGATCTACAAAGAAAAGAGGCCGAACTGTGGCTGCCTCGAAGTGGGGGACCAGGGGTCATCCGGGAAGAGGCGGCTGGGGGGTTCTGAAGTGAAAGGATTTTGTGTCTTGAGGAGGTGTCAGCTCCGTGCCATGTGCATTTGTCAAAACTCATCAGACCTAACAGCAAGGTCTGTGCACTTTACTGTGTAAATCACATCAATAAGGAAACTCAGGAAGGACGTGAGAGAAGTCCTGCAAATCCTAAGGAAAAGAGCGGGCCATGGGGGAAGACACACAGGCAGCCCAGAGAAGCAGAGACCACGTGGATTCCAACGGATTAGAGAAGAGGAAAAGCAAATGCACCGCAGGAGGCCTGCTTTTACCCGCTAGATGGGCAAAGACTGAGAATCCCCACAGCTCCCGCTGGGATGACGCGGCTGAACGGTGGGAGTGTAAACTGTGGAGCCGCTTTGGGGAAAGAATTGGGCATTTTCTTGTCGAGTTCAACCCGACATTCCTGAGCCTAGAGGTGGCTCCAAGAGGAACGCTGGCCAGCACCCAGAACGAACCAGGAAGTGTGAGGTGGTCGCTCCAGGGAACGTGACACAGGGTCAGAATAAACGCAGCCAGCTGCGGAGAGCAAGCGTCGCAGTAACACAAAGGAGACCCAGAAGACGGCTCAGAGCAGACGCCTCTGCCGCAAGGTCTGAAACAGCCGCGCTGAGCAGCCCTTGTCTACGCTTAAAACGCTGTGAGAAGCAGGGAGCCCGCGGGCGGCCCTCTGAGCGGCGGGCCGGAGAGGGAAGGAGCTGAGGGCATTCGTCAGCGATCCTCTTGTGCTGAGAGAAGGTTTACAAGTGTTCAGCACGTCATTTTATAACTGAATGGATAATAAACGCCGTCCATGGAAAGACACAGAATGAAGCGGGAGGGCCACGAAGCTACCGGGCAGCATTCACCACCCCCCCCCCCCCCCCCCCCCCCCCCCCTTGGACCCCAGGGGAGGGGCTTTGAGGCCCGGAGGGGCCAGCGCTCCCGGAGGGCCGGTGACAGGCAGCGCGCTGTTTGTGGCTGAGGAGACAGTGGGGAGCCCCAGAGCGGGGCGCCGGCGACACCTTCCCTCCACGGACCCTGCAGTGCGCCTCCACCAAGTGCTCTGAGCCCCGCAGGGGTGACAGTTTGCGATTAGAGCCCTCCAGACTCGGAGCAGAAGACGGGGGTGGGGACAAGGCCACTAACGAGCCCGATAAAAGCCACCTGGGTCCAGAGGCAGCGGGACCCGGCGAGACGCGCTGTGCTCCCCACAGACCCCGGCTCAGAGAGATGCAGAGACCGGCCGAGGCCTCACACCTTCTGCGAGGGGAGGTTCGGCTCCCTGGACCTGAGTCTTGAGGCAAAGGACCTGGGGAGGCCACGAGGACCACACCTTCCGGGGTCTCCCAAAACCCGCAGCCAGGCTGGGCGGCACAGAAGCCGGGCACGGGCTCCCGAGCCCTCAGCCCGCGCCCTCAGCTGGGGATCCAAGCTGGCCAGCGACCCAGGCTCTGCACACCCTTCGCAGGCCCAGCCTCCTCCCCTGCGTTGCTGACAGGTCTCGCTTCGCCAGGGATTTGGGGGACGGGCCTCAGTGCCCTGCGCACCCCGGCCTGTGCCCCACCAGCTCTGAGCATCCCCGCAGCCCCCTCCCCGCAGGGCTGAGCGCGTCTCAGGCGGCGGGGTCTCCGGAGCCCCGGCTCACCCAGCGAGTTCCCCTCCCGGGCGAGCCCGGAGCAGCCGTCAGCTCAGCCCGGCGCCGCCAGAGGAGGGGGCAAATCCCAGTCGACCGGACAAACCACACCGTCCGCGGGGATCTCCCTCCGCCTGCAGCGCGACCCCTGCCGCGCTCCGCAGACCCGACGGCGGCGTGAGGGGAGGCCCTGAGGCCCCACCGCCTCCAGGAGGGGCGGGAGAGCCCGAGGAGCCCCGGACCCGCCTGCGCGGAGCCCTGGCCCAGCCCACCCCCTCCTGAGACCCGCCACCCCTCAGACACCCAACTCCAGGGATGTCCTGGCATGAGAGTCCAAACAGCGCGGCCCCTCAGAGGCTCTGCGTAGACCGCTGCCTCCCATCCGCCAAAGGCCACTTTGCTGCTCAGAAAACACAGGCAAAGACCAAGGCTGGATCTCGGCCAGGTCCACGTGGGGACATAAAAAGGCGGGGATGAGCTTCCGCCCCCTCTGCAGACCCCTGGCCCACGCTTTGCTCACCCCTGGACAGCTGACAGAAGTGGTGTCCTTCCCGAGGGGTGAGAGGCCCTGGCCAGAGAGCAGCTGGAGGAGCAGAACCCTGGGGGCCCACAGGGGTGAGGCCAGGAAAGTGCCAGGACACAGCAGGGGAAGGGACACCGGGCAGAGTGGGTCTTCTCTCATGCTGTGTGCCTGCACCTGGGTGTGCGCGCATGCACCTGTGTGTATGCATGTGTGCACCTGTGTGTGTGCATGGACTTCTGTGTGTGCACGCCTGGGTGTGTGTGCATGCACCTGTGTGTATGTATGTGTGCACCTGTGTGTGTGTACGCGTGTACCTGTGTGTGCATGTGCACCTCGGTGGATGAGGGGGTGTGCTAAGCACACGCCTGGCCATGCACCTGTGTGCTGGGCACAGAAGAGTGTGCACCTGAGTGTCTATGAGTGTGCAGGTGAGACGAGTATCTGCACAGACTGGTGGGTGTGAGCCCACAGCCCCCTTGCTGTCGTCAGCTCTGAGGAACCATGTGTTGGACTGAGGGGGGGACCACAAGGAAGCCCTGCGGCACCTCTGAGACCCCTTTGAGGAGGGCACAGTCCACCCACCCAGCTCTCACGACCCGGCCCTGCTGCCCAGTGAGGCAGCGGGCCTGGACCATCACACATCACACTCATGTCTCTCTGCCTTTCAGGGTGCCCACAAGTGACCTCTCTGCCAGGGAGGGCCATGAGCAACTCCACTGAGACCTTGGTGACGGAGTTCATTCTGCTGGGCTTCCCGGAGCTGTGCCACCTGCGAGGGCTGCTGTTCGGGTCATTCCTCATCGTCTACGTGGTGACCGTCCTGGAGAACCTGGTCATCGTGGTGACAGTCCGAGCCAGCCGCCAACTGCACACGCCCATGTACTTCTTCCTGGCCAACCTGTCAGTGCTGGAGACCCTCTACACCTCAGTCACCGTCCCCAAGTTGCTGGCTGGCCTCCTGGCATGGGCAAGGACCATCTCCTTCTCAGGATGCCTGACCCAGCTGTTCCTCTTCCTCTCACTCGGCTCCTCTGAGTGCTTCCTCCTGGCCACTATGGCCTGTGACCGGTACCTGGCCATCTGTCGCCCGCTGCACTACCCAGCCATCATGGACTCAAGGCTGTGCCTGCACCTGGCCCTCACTGCCTGGCTGGGTGGCTTCCTGGCCTCCTTTGTGTCCACGGCTCTCATCTCCCACCTCAAGTTCTGTGGCCCTAACGTCCTCAACCACTTCTTCTGTGACATCTCGCCCCTGCTGCAGCTCTCCTGCACCGACACCACCGCCATCGAAGTCGTGGACTTCGCAGCAGCCCTGGCTGTGCTCTCAACCTCCCTGCTGGTGACCATGGTGTCCTATGGCCACATCCTGGCCACAGTGCTGAGGATCCCCGGGGCGGCCGGCCGCAGGAAGGCCTTCTCCACCTGTGCCTCCCACCTGGTGGTGGTGGCCATCTTCTACACCACCACCATCTTCATGTACGCCCGCCCTCACGCCATCAGCTCCTTCGACCTCAACAAGCTGGTGTCTGTGGTCTACTCGGTTGTGACCCCCCTGCTCAACCCCATCATCTACTGCCTGCGGAACCGTGACATCAGGGAGGCTCTGGCCAGACTCCTCCGGGCCCCTGGCCCCTCCTGAGCACCAGCTGCAGGAGGAAGAACTTCTGGATCCCTCCCCTCTCATCTGCTCAGTCGCTGGCCCACCACCAGGCAGGCCATGGCTCCCTCCCGCCAGTGCAGGGGCAACTTCCCCTCTTCCCCACCTCACCTCACCTAGGAAGGAGCTGCCAAAAGCACAGAGTGGCCCTGAGAGCATCTGGGCGAGCAGTGGAAATGCCAAAGGCTCCAGCCTCTCCCAGGCAGCATCAGCACCAGAGCCGGGGACAGCTCCTCAGCTCCCAGCAGCGCCCTCAGCCCAGGAAGAACTTGGTCTCAAACTCATAGGAGGGTCCTTCTGCACTGTCCTTCCCCAACCACCTGGGGTCTGCTCAGGTTCTGCGGTGGCCAGACCCTCTGCCTGGCCCTCCTGGGCCCTGCGTACCTTGTCCCAGAGCCCACTGGGATGGCCTCCTTTGCCTGAGGTCCCAGCTTGTCAGAGCAGACCCTGCGACCAACCCCAGCCAGCTGGACAGTGGACTAAGGGCTCCAGAGGAGTCCAGGCAGCGCCATTGGCCACACATTTGCCACCTTTCCTCAGAAACAAGAATTTTTCTTTATCTAAAACCTGATGGGTCTAACGAATAGATGGCAAACCATTCCTGGCTTTTCTGCCTTTTCTCTCTTCTCTGGTGCTTGGGGACAGAAATTAGGCTAATGCAGCACTTCCCTTCTTATTGGGCCATGGCCATTGGTCAGGGCGAGCACTTCTCTCACTTGATTTCATCTTTTTTTCCCACATTCCCATCCCATTCCCTTCATCACAGCCACCCAAGTAATAGGTTTAGTATATGTCCCTGGAGATATGCATGCGTTATCAATAGATGTGTCCTGTGCTTTGTGTGTGAGAGGTTTAAATTCATGTAAATGATTTTGCCCTGCAAATCTTCTCTTTCTTACTATTTTGCTTTATTTTGAGGTTATGTCATTAGGTACATGAAATTTAGAATTATCATCTTGGTCAGTTTAACCTTTTATCATTATGAAGTGTTGCTCTTTGTGTCCAGTAATGCTTTTTGCCATAATCTGTAAGGCTTAAAGTCTACTTTCTCTGACAATACAGCTACATCAGCTTCCCTTTCATTAGTATTTATTTGCATAATATATATTTCTAACTGCGCTGGTTATTAATCTGTCGTCTCTTACCTTCTAACCACCCTTCTATTGTCAGCTCTGTGATGCTGGAGCTGGAACTCTGCAAACCACATTTCTGCTTTGCCAGCTGCTGCCTGTTTCTGTTGAGAAGTCAGCTGTTTGTTTTATTTTTACTCTTTTTAGGTAATTGCATTTCCCACACTTCTGGAAGCTTTTAACGTCTTCTTCTTGTGTTTGGTTTCCAGGGTATGTTTCTCTTTGGGTTTGTCATGCTCGGAGTCTGTAATGCTTCTAGAATTCGTGACTTGCTTCCTCTCATCAGTTTTTGAAAATTACCACCATTGTTTCCGTAAACACTGCGTCTGCCTCATTCTTTCTCTCCTCGCCTTTTGGTTCCAATAGTACGTGGATGTCAAGATCTTTTTGTAGTGTCCCCTCTGCCTTCTATCAGCCTGTTCTGTGTGCTGTATGATTTTTTTCCTCTCTGTGCTTTCTTCTGGATATTTTCTTCTGATCTTCCAGGTTACGAATTCTCTCTAGTCATAGCTAATCCGCTGTGTTCTTAAACGTATTTTTTTTAGTTCTACATTTCCTTTTGGTTCTTCTTACAGTTTCCCATTCTCCATCAAAATTCTCAACTTGTTTTCTTCCTGTAGACATGAACAAGCTCCCACAGTCTGTTGGCGATGCCCTTCTTCTCTTGTGCTGGTGTCTCTGTTCCTCGCCAAGACTGGGTAGTTTTATCACTGTGGCTTTTCCACACCATCTTCATATCTGACAGGGTGAGTCCCATGTCTTTGGTCTTCTTTTTCAAAATTAGTTATGCTAGACCTTCATTTTTCCATATGGCCTCAGATCCCTCGGGTTCTGTATTAGTCCACTAGGGCTGCCATGACAAAGTCGCCAGGCCAGGAGCTTAAACAACAGGCATTCATCCTCTCACAGTCCTGGAGGCTGGAAGTCTGAGACGAGGCGTCACAGGCTTGGTTCCTCCTGAGGCCTCTCTCCTTGGCATGTAAATGCCGTCTTCTCCCTGCGTCTTCCCACGCTTGTCCCTGTGTGTGTGCCTGGCTCTTATAAAGACACCAGTCAGATTGGATTAGGGCGCACCCCAATGACTTCATTTTACCCTAATTTCCTTGGTAAAGACCCCATCTCCAAATACAGCCACATCCTGAGGTCCTGGGGGTCAGGACTTCAACATATCAATGAGGAGGAGGGAAATGCAATTCACAATTCAGCCTAGAGCAGGTTCCTTTAAAACTTCCGCAGACATTTTTATTGGAATGTCTTTGAATTTATGGGATAATTTGTGGAGAATTTTCACACAAAATTGTCACCTTCACAATATTAAGTTCACAATACAAGTACTACCCTTGTTTACTCCTCCGTTTATGCAGCTTCATGTTCTTTAATAATTTTTTTGCCATAGAGATCTTTTGCATTGTGGAAGGTTACTTATAGTGTTGGTTGCTACTGTGAATGGCATTTTATTACATGTTTTCTAGCTATTTCTTGTTCGGGTACAGAAATTTTATTTTATCAAGTCTAAGATACACATGTGGCTGCAAGTCAGAGCCTCCAGGTAGCAGTCGCTACACAAACAGGGGAAGAGTCAGGCAGTGGCGGTGCAGGGGCCGTGGAGCAGCCTAGTGGTGCGTCTGGCCTGGATCTTCCCTTCTTCCACCCACTCAGCCTGCGTATTCAGCACCCTGCGGTCTTCACAGGGCAGCGGCAACGCCTGGCACTGAGTCCACAGCCTAGGAGAAGATCACGCACGTTCTGCGTAGCCCTCTTTTTCAGGAGCTAAACCTCTCCCAAGCACCCTCTCTGTATCCTCCAGCTTTGGGTGGCAGGTGAGAAGTCAGTGTCACGTGCTCAGCGTCTGTGGGCAGGCATGACTGTCAGGGCCGCCAGTCTGCAGAGTCTGCCACTCTTCGATGCAGCATTTTCTTCCTCTTAGCCGTTCTGCCAATATCTTGTTAACAGAAGCAGTGAAAGCAGGCCATCTTTTCTTGTTCATATCTTTTGAAGGGAGTACATCTAAAGGCTTTCCATTAAGTATAACATCGTCTGAGGCTTTTTAAAATATGGCCTTTATCAAGTTAAAAATTCACTTCTGGGGCTTGCCCTGTGGCCGAGTGGTTAAAGTTTGCATGCTCCACTTCGGCGGCCCGGGGTGTCAACAGTTCAGATCCCAGGCAGGGACACGGCACTGCTCATCAGGCCACGCTGAGGCGGCGTCCCCACATAGCACAACCAGAGGCACTCACAACTATAATATACAACTATGTACTGGGGGCCTTTGGGGAAAAGGAAAAAAAAGAAGATTGGCAACAGTTGGTAGCTCAGGTGCCAATCTTTAAAAAAAAAATTCACTTCTATGACTACATTTCTTGGCGTTTCTCCCCCACCAAAGAGCTTGGCTCTTTTCATATACTTATTGGCTGCTTATGTATCTTCTTTGGAGAAATTTCTATTCAGATCCTTCACCTTGTTTTATAATCGAGTTGTTCATGTTTATATTATTCAATCGTAATAGTCTTTTTTAAATTCTAGATATAAGTCTCTTATCAGATGTATGATTTGCAAATATTTTCTCCTATTTGGTTGCCTGTCTTTTCAATTTTTTGTAGTGTCCTTAAACACTGAAGGTTTTAAATTTTGAAGTCCAATTAGTCTATTTTTCTTTTATTTGCCAGTCCTTTTCGTGTTACATCAAAGAAACCATTGCCAACTCTGAAGTCATGATGATATACCCCTACATTTTCTTCTAAGGGTTTTATGGTTTTAGTTCTTTGGTTTTTGACCCTTTTTAGTTAATTCTTGTACATGGTGTGAGGTGTGGGTCCAACTTCATTCTTTTCCATGTGTATGTCCAGTTGTCCCAACACCACTTGTTGAAAAGACTATTCCTTCCTCACTGAATCGTCTTGGTAGCTTTGTCAAAGTCAGTTGGCCATAGTTATGTGGGTTTATTTCTGGACTCTCGGTTATGTTCCATTGATCCATATGTCTGTCCTTTTGCCAGTGCCACACTGTCTTGATTACTGTAGCTCTGCAGGAAGTTTGAAGTCAGGAAGTGTGTTGTCGGGTCCGTCAGCATCGTGCTGAGCCTCGCTGGTGGGCCGCCTGCTGCCCTGTGGATCTGGAAACCCCCAGAGGAGAGAGACTCCTGCACTGTTGTGAGCATCCTCACAGCCCTGAGGCCAGTCTACCCGTGTGGCAGGTGCTTGCTGGTTGTTATTAACCAATGATTCGCACAGATACTGAGGCTCCTGCGTTACAAATATGGCTACGTGTCACGGGCCATGAGATAAACTAGGGTTGCAGGGCCCCTTGACCACTGGTTATTTATATGAATCAACGTCATCCCTTTCAGAAAACCGTGTGTCAATCAGGAAAATCAGACACAGCTGAAGTTACATCGCGTCTGAATAAATCAGAAGAATTGTTCCAGTCTTGAGCTGCTGACACTACTGCGTTGACTGTCCCATGAGACAGAGGATTATTGGTCAGAGGTTAAAAATACGTGCTGACTGATTGAGTTGGAGGCTTGGGACCAGTGGCTGTTTCTTCTGTGAAGTTAAGGACCACTGTAAATTAACCACGGCCCCTCTGTTGGTTCCCTTGCAATTTCTAAGACTAATTTCTATGTGTCACATTCTGAACTTGGTCACTAAGATAAACGGTGAGACTCTCCTTGTGCGTGATGTTTTCTCAGCTCTACATGCTGGGCACGTTGGAAACAGAGCCCCAGCAGGTGCCCTGTCCATCCGTTGTGGGCCTTTGACCCCGCAGGGGAAGGTGTCAGCTAAAGTGAGCTCTCCGCGCCTCGTCACCCACTGCCAGGGGCCCCGCTGGAGGCTCGGGTTGGGCTGGGGACTGCCAGCGCTGACTCTCTCAGACTCTCTGTCCTCAAGGGCAGGACGCTGTGTCCCCTGACCCTGAGGCGCCCAGCATCGGGCTCAGCACTTGAAACTGGTGGTGGAAAAACCCACCTCATCAGGCCAACATCAGCGGCGAAAGTCAGGGGGACCATGTGTCTCCTGATAGGACGAGATGAGGACGGCAGCGCACCTCTGTAGTGTGTCTCCCAAAACCCACCCCCTGGTGTGATCGTGGGAAAAACAGCGGACAATCCCCATGAGGGCCACTCTGCAGAACACCTGACCAGCTCTCCACAAAGCTGGCAGGGTAGACACAACCACGGGAAGTCTGAGAAACCGCCAGCTAGAGGACCCTGACTGTCCCGTGGAGTCCAGACGGGAGCCCGGACAGAGAAGGGACGCTGGGTGAAAACAAAGGCAATCTGCACAAACCATGGACTTTAGCCGACAAACATATCAATATTGGTTCATTAATGACAACCAGCACATCACACTCTGTCCCATGTCGAAAGTTGGGAAACTGGGTGTGGGGCCTCAGGGACTCTCCATGCCGTCTTCTCCAAATTTACGGAAATCTAACAGCTGTTCTAAAAACTGAAGTCTGTTTCAAACGAATCGCGTCCTTCCTGCAGGGATTGGCGCACTCAGCTCTCCTCTGAGATCCGCCGGGGGAGAGACCCTTGGCAGAGGAGCTGTCAGCTCATGCGTTCACATGGAGGCGGCTACCTGGGATCCTGACCCCTGGGGCCACAGGCACCCTGGCCCTTCTGTGCCCACAGGGCCCCTGTTTACCTCCAGGTGGGGGTAATTGATCCCTGAGAGCCGGGCCTGGGGGGCCTCTGAGCTCCCCAGCACCTCAGGTCCACCCAGGGGGACGGACTCCGCTTAAAGGTCCTCAGCACACAAAGGAGCCACTGACCTGGGAGAGACGGCTGCAGCCTCACACAGTGTCTCGTTTCCACCAGAGGAAGAACTTCCCGTCTTTCTGTGAAGATGTGAGCATCTCACATGTAGCCGGGAGCCGAGCGAGCAGCCCCTTCATTCCCAGTGAGCAGCTGTCCGTCACGGCCTCGCCCCTGCCTTTTGGACTGCCTGCCCTAATTTTCCCTTTGCTGGTTCTGAATGGACATTTGCTTGTGCCCTGAGCTGTTTTATTGTGGGAAAATGACATTCAACTCGCTTTGCTCGTGGCCTTTGCGGCTTCAGTTTGAGGTGGCAGAGCCCCCAGGGAGCTCCATGCATCTGCTGGGCTGCCGCCTGTCTGCGCAGATCAGAGCGAGGGAGACCCAAGCAGCATGGCCTGGTCTCTAAGTAGGTCGGAGGCTTTCAGGGACGCCACAGCCTGAGGCCCCTCCCCAGCGGGGAGCCCGCAGCCCGGGTTCCAGTGAATCTGCTGCAAGCCTCGCTGGGCAGCAGACACAGGCACCTGGGGTGTGTGAGGGGGGCCCAGTGGCTCAGATGCTGCAGCTGAGGGTCTGTGGGATTCACGCTTGCACAGGACAGGTCCGGCCGACTGCTGAGAAGGGGTGCGTGTGGCACTGGGCGGTGCCAGCAGTGACCAGCGCTCGGGAAGCCCTGTGCTGGGGGCTGATGGGTGTGTCAGCTGAGGCCACAGGGCTGCACTGAGCTGGGACTCTGCCTTTCCTCCCTGAACCCTGGCCCCTGGCCCGGCCTGACCCCGTTGAGGAGACAAGCTTGCTGCCCAGCCCAGGCAGGGGACGGGTTAGAACCAGGAGGTCGGCTGATCTGCACCCCTGCCCCTCTCTCGGGGTCTGCCCTCTCTGCAGAGGTGGGGGGAAGGGGAAGGCAGCTGTGGCTTCCACTAAAGGACTGTGGCCGGGCCGATCCACAGCCGACTCTGGCAGCCGAGGGCGACCTTCCCAGGAGCACCCGAGCCCTCTGGTGCCCAGGCTCCCCTACCTCCAACACACTGTGCCCCCTGAGTGCCCACCTCGCAGCCCCCACAGTGAAAATGCCCTCCTGTCCCTGATGCCCAGCCCCGTGATGATTGGGTTTCCTTTGGGAACCTGGGTCCTTCTGGCTTGCCGACGGGGCCCTCCACACTCTGAGGCAAGACCGAGCACAGCAAGCAGCTCCTCCCCACTGGGTGCCACAGGAAACGTTCACAGTCAGTGAGGACAGGTCACGCTGACCCTTCTGTGTGATTTACGGGGTGGTGCTGACCCGGCAACAACCAGGTTGTCTCAGGGGGGAGGTGCCTGCATGGCTGGGAGGGCCCAGGGCTCTGGGGTGGACGCTGTTCTCTGACTGTCTCCCTGGGAGCAGGACCCTCGCTGACCCCTGATTTTGTGCTCCTGCAGCAAGGTGCGGAGAGCCAGCACCCCCGCAGAGGCCGTCCGCCGCCCCGTGCCTCCCTCTGCCGGGCAGCTGTGTCCAGACACCCAGCCTCACGATGGCCGCAGACAACTGCATGGCCATGGAGTAGTTTGTCCTGCAGAGCTTCTCACAGGCCCCTGGGCTGCGGGGCCTCTTCTTGGCCTTGTTCCTCCCCCTGTACCTAGGGGCTCTCGCAGGAAACACGCTCACTGTCGTGGCCATCAGCCTGCACCCGGGCCTGCACACCCCGATGTGCTTCTTCCTCACCAACCTGGCCGTCCTGGACACTGTCTGCACATCGACTGTTCTCCCCAGATTGCTGGAGAACCTGGTGGAGAAGGGTGGCACCATCTCCTATGGGGGCTGCATGACCCAGCTCTTCTTCCTGACGTGGTTTCTGGGGGCCGAGCTCCTGCTGCTCATGCTCATGGCCTATGACCGCTACGTGGCCATCTGCCGCCCGCTGCACTACCGCAGGCTGATGAGCTGACCCGTGTGCGCCCTGCTGGCGGGCGGCGTGTGGACGGTCAGTGCATTCAGCACCTCTGTGCTCACTGGCCTGATGACAAGGCTGAGTTTCTGTGGCCCTAATCAGATCCGTCACTTTCTGTGTGAAGTCCCCACGCTGCTGCTGCTCTCCTGCAGCCCAACGACCCTGAATGACATCATGATCGTCATCGCAGACGTCTACTTTGGCGTGGTCAACTTCCTGCTCACCCTGGCGTCCTACGGCTGCATCATCGCCAGCATCCTGCGCGTCCGCTCAGCCAAGGGCCGGCGGCGGGCCTTCTCCACCTGCTCCTCGCACCTCCTGGTGGTCACCTTGTGCTACTCCACCGTCGTCTACACCTCCATCCTCCCGGGCTCTGGCTCCTCCATGGAAAACGGCAAAGTGGTTGCCTTGCTGTACACAGCAGTCAGCCCCACCCTGAACCCCCTCATCTACTCTCTGCGGAACAAGGACGTCAAAGTGGCCCTCAGGAGGGTGCTTCCTGTGTCCGGCAAAGGAAGGGAAAGGCCCAGGTGGAATTTGCAGGTGTCAACCAGCTAACTTCAAGATAGGACTTGGAGAGTGTGCTGCAATAGCCCAGAGCAGGAAGGTGCTAATGGGATGGGTGTATGCAGGATGTGCCTCCCCAGGGAGCTGCCCTGTGTTCCATGTGGCCCTTCAACCGAGCGCCTGAGGCCCGAAGGGTGGATGCTGTCAGGATTGCAGGGGGGCCGGGAGGCCGGGGAGAGCCAGGGGCGAGGGGAAGAGCAGGAGATCCAGTGGGGCCCACTCAACCCCCTCCCCTCCAGCATCCTGCTGATGAGTTTTCCCCAGCACCTGACACCTGGAGCAACGCTGGACCCTGCAGCCGCAGGGCGCTGCTGGCCACCTCCCCTCTCAGAGTCTGGGGTCCATGTTCAGGAGAGATCCAAGAGTCAGACTTGCCCGGTGTGCACACGGCCTGGTTCGTTCTGACTGGGGTCTCCTGATACCCCGCTGTGGACGCCTCACCCACATCCTGATCCTCCGACCCAACTCGTCTTGGTGTGAGGTCTGGGAAAACACAAGGTGGCTGCTTCCCTGTGTCTGTGACGTTTCATGGTCCTGGCACCACAGGCAGGGTGGGAGAGGATGTGACCCAGCCTTCCATTCACTGACCTGTAGAAAGGAGGTGTGGCTTGCTTGCTTTCTTTCCTCTCTAAAAAGGGCACCTTCATCCTTCACCCAAGAAACTTTGCCGTGGCAGGAAAGAGTTCTCTTTGATTCTCAATCTGCACGAAGCTCCGACTCATTAACATTTGCAGGGACATCCAAATGTGCAGCGACAGCTGGTGCCTCCCCTGGAGCACAGAGGCGTTGCTGGAACTGCCGAGCTCATGCTGAGCGGACGTGGGAAGCTGCCCGGGGGTCCTCCTCAAACCTTGCTCAACAGTCAAAGCCACCTGCCTCAGCCCTCCAGCCCCATCCAGTTGTGAGAGCCACAATTATGGAAAACTTCTTCTTTTATATTTGAGTATGTTTATGTATTCTTCCTTCCAGTTTTGTTGAGATGTAATTGACATAAGCACTGTCTCAGTGTAAGGTGTGCGGCATAATGACTTGACTTACCTTGTGAAAGGATTACCACAATAAGTTTATCTTATTGTATCAATATCTCTTAGAGATACAAGAAAAGAAGAAAAAACTATATTGTCTTTCCTTGTGATGACAACACAGGATCTACTCTCTTAGCAACTTTCCTCTATAACATACTCCAGTGGCGGCTATAGTCACCATGTTGTATGTCACATCCCCAGTACTTTTTATCTTACAACTGGAAGTTCGTACCTTTTGATCACCTTCACACAATTCCCCACCTCTTACCCCATGACTCTGGGAACCTCTAATGTGATCTCTTTTTCTATGAGTTTGGGGTTTTTTTTTTTTAGATTCCACATATAACTGACGTTTTACAGTAAATGTCTTTCTCTTTCTGACTTATTTCACTTAGCGTAATGCCCTCAGGTCCATCTATTTTGTTGCAATGGCAAGATTTCCATCTTTTTATGGCTGAATGGTATTGCCGTGTGTGCGTGTGTTCTCTGCATCCATTCATCTCTTGATGAACACTAAGGTCATTTCCATGCCTTGGCTGTTGTGAATAATGCTGCGCTGATCACGGGGTGCAGGTGTCTCTTTGACATAGTGATTTCATTTCCCCTGGAAGTGGAATTGCTGGATCAGAGGGTAGGTCTACTTTTAACTTTCTGAGGAAACTCCATCCTGTTTTCCATAGTGGCTGCGCCAATTTACATTCCTACTAACAGCGCACAAGCATTCCCTTTCTCCGCAGCCTCACTAACACTTCTTCTCTTTCCGACACGAGTCACTCTAACAGGTGTGAGGTGATAACTTGCTGTGGTTTTGATTTGCGTTTCCCTAATGACCAGTGATGTTGAAGCACCTTTTCACACACCTGTCGGCCATTTGAATATCTTCTTTAGAAAAATATCTATTCAAGTCCTTTGAATTAAAATATCCATTTTTTAATTGGATATTTGTTTTTCTGCTATTGAGTTGTATCTGCTCTTTATAGATCTTGGCTATTAACCCCTTATCAGATCGATGATTTACAAATGTTTCCTTCCATTCTGTAGCTTGTCTTTTCATTTTGTTGATCATGTCTTTTGCTGTACAGAAGCTTTTTAGTTTGATGTAGTCCGACTTGTTTATTTTTGATTGCGTTGTTTGTGGTTAATTGTCATATCTGAAAAATTGTTGCCAAGATCCATGTTCAGGGGCTTTTTTCCTATATTTCCTCTAGGAGCTGTAGGCTTAAGGTCTTACATCTAAGTCTTCAATCCATTTCAAGTTAATTTTTGTGAGTGGTATATGATAGAGATCCAGTTTCTTCCTTTTGCATGTGGCTGTCCAGTTTCCCCAGCACCATTTATTGAGGAGACTGTCTTCTCCTTTGAGTATTCTTGGCTCCTTTGTCAAATATTAGTTGACCGTATATGCTGCGATAATTTCAGGGCTCTTGATTCTGTTCCAGTGGTAAAGGTGTATTTTTATGCCAGTACCATACTGCTTTGATTACTCTAGCTTTAGAATATAGCTTGAAATCAAGAAGTGTTTTGCTTCCTGCTTTGTTCTTCTTTCTCAGGATTGCTTCAGTTAATCGGGGTCTTTTGTTGTTCCATATAAATTTTGGGATTCCTTTTTCTAGTTCTGTAAGAAATGCCACTGGAAACTTGATGGGGATCGCATTGAATCCATAGATGACTTCTGTAGTATTGACATTCTAACCATGTTAATTCTTCCAACCCATGACCATCGGATACCTTTCCATTTATTTGTGTCTTTGATTTCTTTCATCAATATCTTGTAGTTTTCATTGTACACTTCTTTCACCTCCTTGCTTGAATTTATTCCTAAGTATTTTATTGTTTTTGATGCTATTGTAAATGGGATCGTTTGATTGATTTCTTTTTCAGGCAGTTTGTCATTCACATATAGAAACACTACCAATTTTTCTATATTAATTTTGTATCATGAAACTTGACTGAATTTGTTGTTAGGTCTAACATTATTTTGGTGGAATCTCTAGGATTTTCTATGTATAAAATCATGTCATCTGCAAATAGAGACCATTTTACTTCTGCCCTTCATGTTCTGCCACCTGTTATTTCTTTTTCTTTCCTGGTTGCTCTGGCTAGGACTTCCAGGACCGAGTTGAATAGGAGTGGTGAGTGTGGGCACGCTCGTCTTGTTCCTGATGTTAGAGGAAAAGCTTTCAACCTTTCACGTTGAGTATGATGTTAGCTGTGGGTTCCACATATATGGCCTTTGTTGTGTTGAAGTACATTCTCTCGATACATAATTTGTTCAGAGTTTTTGTCATGAAAGGATGTTGAATGTTGTCAAATGCTTTTTCTGCGTCGATTGAGATGATCATATGATTTTTTTATTTCTATCACTGTGATGTATCATATTTATTGATTTGTGTATGTTGAACCATCCTTGCATCCCAGTGATGAATCCCAATTCATCATGGTAAATGATCTTTCAGGATGCTGCTGGATTTGTTGTGTGAGTATTTATTGAGAATTTGTCCATCTATATTCATCGGAGATATTGGCCTGGAGTTTTCTTCTCTTGGAGAGTCCTTTTCTGGCTTGGGTTCAGGATAACATTGGCCTCTCAAAATAAGTTTGTGAGTGTTCCATCCTCTTCAGTCTTTTGGAAGAGTCTGAGAGGCACTGGCCTTAATTCTTCTCTAAGTGTTTGGTAACACTCACCAGTGAAGTCATCTGGTCCTAGGCTTTTCTTTATTGGGAGATTTTTGATTACCGATTCAGTCTCCTTCCTAGTAATGGTCTTTCAGATTTTCTATTCCTGATTCCATCTTAGTCAGTTGTATATTTCTGAGAATTTATCCATTTCTTCTGTGTTGGTCAGTCTTTTGGTATATAATTCTTCATAGTATCCTCTTATGACCCTTTGTATTTCTGTGGTATAAATTGTAAAGTCTCCTGTTTCACTTATAATTTTGTTGGTTTGGATCCTCTCTCTTTTGTCCTGGTTAGTCTTGCTAATGGTTTGTCAATTTTGCTTATCTTTTCAAAGAATCAGCTCCTAGTTTTGTTAATGTTGTCAATTATTTTTCTATACTGCATTTCATTTATTTCTGCCCTAATCTTTATTATTTCCTCCCTTCTTCTAACTGTGGGCTCAATCTGATCTTCTTTTTCTAATTCCTGGAGGTGTAAAGTTAGGTGATCTATTTGAGGACTCTCATTTTCTTGATGTCGGAGTTGATAGCTATCAGCTTCCCTCTTAGAACTGCTTTTTCTGCATTCCATAAGTTTTGGTGTGCTGTGTTTCCATTTTCGTTTGTCTCAAGCTACTTTTTTATTTACCCTTTATTTTTGGTCTATTGGTCATCCAGGAAAGTGTTTTTTCATTTCCACATATTTGTGAGTTTTCCAGTTTTTCTCCAGTTACTGATTTTGAGTTTCATACCATTGTGGTCAGAGAAGTTACTTGGTATGATTTCAATCTTCTTGAATTTGATAACACTTGTTTTGTGGCTTAACATATGATCTATATGATCTATATAACGTATGTATCATATGTGCACAAGATGTGTATTCTGCTGTTGCAGGATAGAATGTAGTGTATATTTCTATTAGGTTCATTTTGTCTATCATGGTGCTCAATTCCGTTTTCATATCGATTCTCTATCTGGATGATCTATCCATTGTTGAGAGTGGGATATTAAAATCTCCAACTATTATTGTATTACTGTTTATTTCTCCTTTTAGTTCTGCTAGTTTTTGCCTCATATATTTAGGTTTGGGTTTTTTTTAAAGTTTGACACCTGAGCTAACAACTGCTGCCAATCTTTTTTTTTTCTGCTTTATCTCCCCCAAATCCCCCCAGTATATAGTTGTATATTCTAGTTGTGAGTGTCTCTAGTTGTGGCATGTGGGACACCGCCTCAATGTGGCCTGATGAGCGGTCCCATGTTCACACCCAGAATCCGAACCAGCGAAACCCTGGGCCGCTGCAGCAGAGCACGCAAACTTAACCACTCAGCCACAGGGCTGGCCCCTAGGTTCTCTTATGTTGAGTGCATAAATATTTACAATTGTTATATCTTCTTGATGCCTTTACCCCCTTATCGTTACATAATGACCTTCTTTATCTCTCTTTTCCTGTTTTTAGTATAAAGTCTATTTTGTCTGATATAAGTATAGCTTCCCCTACGTTTCTGGTTACCATGTGCTTGAAATATCATTTCCCATCCCTTAACTGTCAGTCTCTGTGTGCCTTTAAAGAAGCTAAAGTGAGTTTCTTGTAGGCAGCATACTGTTTTCTAATCCATTCACTCAGCCCTTTTATGTCTTTTCCTTGGAGAATTTAATCTATTTACATATAAAGTAATTATTGATCATGTAATGATTGATAGGTAAGGACTTACTATCGCCATTTTGTTAGTTATTTTCTGACTGCTTGGGGGAGCCATTGTTCCTTGCTTCCTCTCTTGCTGTCTTCTGTTGTGACTTGATAACTTGTGGTATCCTCATGCTCCACTTCTGTGTCACATCTGTTTGTGTAACTACTCTGTTTTTCCCTCGTGGTTACCGTGAGGCTTACAGAGAATACTCTAAAGTTATAGCGCCCTACTTTAAACTGACAACAACTTCACTTTGATAGCGTTCCTAAACTTCACACTTTTACCTCTCCCCATTGCATTTTTGCTTTTTGATGTTACTGTTTACATGTTTTTATGTTGTGTTCTTCACCAGTCCACTCAGCTTGGGGTTCTGGATGTGTCGGCCAGCAATGTCCTTGGGCTTGCTGTCAGGATCTAATTGTGAGTGAGGCCACTGCCCGAGCCCTCAGGTTGGCAGGGCTGCCGCTGGCTGAGAAGAGTCAGGTACAACTGCTGGCTTGCCTCCTTCCCCAAGTGTGGCTGTAGGATGAGTCCTGCAGTTGCTTGGGTTTTGGTCTGGCTTCCTCCACGGTTGGAAGTGGGTGCTACACACAGCAGTAAGTGGGGCTATGAATAAGCTTTCTCCCTGAGGAGTCAGCAGAATGTGCCCCAAGGACCGCACAGCTTGCTTTGGGGACCTGAATCAGGCGAGACTCTGCAATGATTTCTCTGGTCAGACAGGGCCACGAGTTTGGCTGTGCAGATGGGGAAGCCCCGGGCATGCTCCCTTCAAGCGCCACCATCAGCAGGACCGTGGGACGGGCTCCGGGGCTTCCTGTGCGCTCTGCTTAGTTTCCCGCTGGGGCAGGATGAAGGCTGTCTTCTGCGCTGGGCAGGGCACCCAGTTAGTTTCCCTGACTGGGTGGGGCCCCCACGTAGGCCCAAGGCCAGCAAGCCTCTTGTTTGGGATCAAATTGGGTGGAAGTGTGCACCATTTCCCTGGGCTGATGCGCCGCAGTCCTAGCTTTGAGGACGACTGCTGCTGCAGGCCAGGTTCCCTCCTCAAGTGCTACTGTCATTGGAGGCGTGTGGTGGGCTGCAGAGAGTCCTGGGGCTCTGCTTAGGTTTCCTGAGCGAGTCGGACTGCAGGCTCTATTTGGCTTCTTTTTCTTCTCCCCAAAGCTCCCCAGTGCAGAGTTGCACATCCTAGTTACAGGTCCTGCTAGTGCGGCTATGTGGGATGCTGCCACAGCGTAGCCTGATGAGCAGTGCCACGTCCAGGCCCAGGATCCAAACTGGTGAAACCCTGGGCTGCCGAAGTGGAGTCCGCGAACTTAACCACTCGGCCACGGGGCCAGCCCCTCTATTCCGCTTTGACTGGAGCTGCAAATTAGCCTCCTTGCCCGTTTGAGGCTGTAGAACAGGCCCCAGGGCTGGCAGGGCTTTTTGTGTTGGAATCAAATCAGACCCGTCTGCTGAGCTCCCTGGACAGATGAGGCGACTCCTTGTCTCTGCACATGCAGAGCCTCTGGCTGGGCTCTCTGCTCAATGCCCCTGTGACTGGGTCTGAGGGTGGGCTACCGAGATCCCGAGAGCTCTGGTTAGGTTTCTTGTGTGGGGGGTGGAGGCTGTGTTCCTCAGAGGGCAGGGCTGTGGATCAGCTTCCCTGAGTAATGTGGGGTGCTCAGCGCCTGTGTGCGGGAATGAGTGTCAGGGCTGCCAGTCTGCAGGGCCCGCCGCTCCTCAATGCAGCATTTTCTTCCTCTTAGCTGTTCTGCCAATACCTTGTTAACAGAAGTGATGAGGGCAGGCCATCTTTTCTTGTTTATATTTTTTGAAAGGAGTACATCTAAAGGCTCTCCGTTAAGTATAATATCAGCTGAGACTTTTTGAAATATGGCCTTTATCAAGTTAAAAATTCACGTCTATGACTACTTTTCTTGGCATCTTGCCCCCACAAATGAGTGTTGACTGGAATCAAACGCTCTGACAGTGGCAATCACATCACAGCACCCAAATGCATCAAACCAACACGCGGTACACTTTAAATTCATACAACGTCATATAGCAAATATATTTCAACTAAAAAACTTAACAAAGTAAGGAAGAAGCAAACGCTTTGCCTTCCTGTTTTGAGAGGATCACGAGTATTTCCTCCCTTGGGGCACTAGTGACTAAGGTGCGTGGATGGATTTCATGACGGGAAACCACCTGAACTGAGCTGACCTCACATGATGCTTTTTGGAGGTGCTGTTGGGGTCACTGCGCTAATATTTCATTTAGAGTTTCATGCTGATGTTCAAACATGAAATAGTCTAAATTGTGTCTTGTGCTCCCTCACATATCTTGGGATAAAAGGTTTAGGGTCTCACAAAGTCAGCGGGGGCCTGCGTCCCCCACTCGTCCTATGCTGTCACTGTCTCTCCTTCCTCTCTGCTCGCTCAGGGCCCAGAAGCCGATCCTCTGAGTTGATGTCCTTTTCTCCCAGCTGTCTCTGCTATTCATGCAGAGACTTCCTTAACTTTATAACACAATTCTCCTGTTGGGTTTTTTCAACCTCATTTTGTCAAAAGTTCTTTCTTAGTGCCTACCTATTCCTTTTTCACAGCATCCTGTTCTTATATAAATACACTGTCTCCCTCAGTCTTCCCAAGTCTGAATTAGAGTATTTTCCTCATGTTTGTGTGTTAGGTTTTCCTCTGACTCCTCAGACTCCCTGATCCATTTTCTTTTCTCTGTCTTCCTTGTCTGCCTAGACGCTCTCCCTGAAACTCTGACAAACACCCCTTGTCATTCGTACTTTAAAACGCAGCAGGGGGAAGACTGCCTGGCAGCTCTGTGTGTGTGTGGCAGGGCCCTTTACCACGAGGGGCAGTGAACCAGCCACCAGCTGGAGCCTCACTGCAGGTGATGCAGCACGCATCTAAAGAAGGTCCGAGATGCCAGCTCTGGCACTGCCTGATCCAGGAGACAAAACTGGGTCAGGACCCACCTCTGTTCCCCTCGGTCCTGCCCCATCGGGGTGGCTCGTCTCGGGTTCCGTGGGACAGCTCCACATGTGCGACAGCTCCACACTCAGCCTCAAGCCTTCAGGGTCACAGGAGGAGAGCGAGCTGTCTCCCAGCCACTCAGACTGCGGTCCTCGGCCTGCACTGGAAAGAACCACACGGCACATCACGTCCCCTCAAGGGCCAGGAGAGGGGGCGGTCACAGCCTGACCTCACGGACCAAAAATAAGAGAGGGCTAGCTCTCCAGAGGACACGCACAGATTCCTTGACCAGAACAAGGGGAAATGGATGCTGAGTGGCAGAAGCAGCAGCGGTCCACCACAGGCCCCAACCAAGTGTTAAGGCAGCCCGGCTCACCCTGATTTCTTCACAGAAACTTCCTTGTTTCCTTGGGGTGAGCAGCTTGCTGGGGGCTCTTCTGTGTGTGGGACCAGGGAGGGGCTCAACCAGAGAATGCAAATCTTGGCTGACCCCCCCGCATTTCTGCCCTCATCTCTCCCAACCACCCATCATCATATTCCCAATTCCCGAGGCTGTGCAGCTCTCTCCCTAGCCACTGCCCCTCTGTTCCAGGGGGATTCCTCCTGTGCCTGATGAGCCAGCACCCTCCTGCGAATCTCCTGAGGGCCCCTCCCATTCTCCTTGTGAACTTATTTCCTGTGATTGCCATCAGGCCTCAGAAGGGAGGGAGCTGGGTGGACCTAGAGCCAGCAGACCTGTCTCTCTTTCAAATACCAGTTTTTTCCAGCCCTTACTTGCCAGGAGTTTGGAAAACATTGTTGACTTGTCCCCTACAAAGGCTAAGATACAAGGAGCGTTCTCAACAGTTCTTTTCTTCTTCTTCTTCTTCTCCCCGAAGCCCCCCAGTACATAGTTGTATATTCTAGCTGTAGGTCCTTCTGTTTGTGCTCTGTGGGACGCTGCCTCAGCATGGCTTGATGAGTGGTGCCCGGTCTGGGCCCGAACCGGCGAAACCCTGGGCCGCCAAAGCAGAGTGCACAAACCTAACCACTCAGGCATGGGGCCAGCCCCTCACCAATTCTTAACAGTAGTTATAATTTAAAAGAATAGGCTTGGTTTCTATTCCCAGAATGTTTCCTTCTAAATTATCCAGAAGGTTAGAAGACAGAAAGATATTAATATATTTATTCATCAAATATTTGCTGGGCCTCCCATGTGGCTGGCTAAGTTCTTGGAAAACAGGAGTCACCAAGCAGGTCCTGCACTCAAGGCCAAGGGCCCGTAGCTGAGAAATCATGAGGTGCCCGCCGACTCTGGGGTGCAGCAGACCAGCGGCCTGGCCAGGAGAGGCCAGTGGCCCATGTGGCATTTGAAATGGAGAAGGAGTGAGGTTGCCCAGTGTGGGGGGCGTTTCTCAGCGGATGGTGAGGATCTGACGGAAGCTAAGAGAGATCATATCACATTAAACAATCTCGTGCAGGTGGGGAGCTTCCCACGTACATCCCTAAAACCATCAAGAGGACCTGGTGTCCCCAGGCAGAGGGCTGCGGTGATGGCCTAGTGTCCATGTTGGGAGGTGAGAGATCCCAGTGGCAAGACAAACCATTTCACGAAGGGGTCCCAGAGTCCACTTCAGCAGGGTCTGGCTTGGCTTGGGCAGTGGGGCTACAGGTGACCTTGCCATGGAGGGGCCATCTGGAGGGCCCCCCCTGGAGGGACCTGAACGGTGGGCACTGCAGGGCAGGACGGGGGCCAAGACGTCCTTTCCCAGACCTGCAAAGGGGGCCTGCTGTGCTAGGTGCCCAGAAAAGGGCCTGCTGCTTCGGTGGTCCAGGGCTCCCAGGTTCGGATCCTGGGTGCGGACCTACACACTGCTTGACAAGCCATGCTGTGGCAGGCATCCCACACATAAAGCAGAGGAAGATAGGCATGGATGTTAGCTCAGGACCAGTCTTCCTCAGCAAAAAGAGGAGGATTGGTGGCAGATGTTATCTCAGGGCTAATCTTCCTCAAAAAAAAAAAAAAAGGGGGGGGGGGGGGCTGCTGCCCTGGGACCTCGGTTACTGTGGCCCAGGACAGCCATCCTGTCCTCTCTGGACCTGGAATGCAGAGCCCTGAACACCATGATCTGGAGCTCAGGGTCTGACATGGCATCCTGTGGTCCCTGCGTCTGGGACACAGCCACCTGGGGTAGGGATGAAGATGAGGAATGGGAGAGGGTGGGGTGGGAGAGGTTACGGTTTGGGGCAGGCAGGAATGCCATGGAGTATGGGAAGGTGGGATGGAGGGGGAGGGGTGGGGTGAGGCGAGATGTGGTGGGGCACCACGTGCACGGGGGCGGGGATGGGAAAGTGTTGGGTGCGGACTGCGTGATGGAGACAGAGTCGGGCGGACGCGTGTGGAAGCGGGAGATAGGATGGGGACTGAGGGGGGTGAGGGAGGGGTGGGGGGAGGAGGACCGGGCGCAGCGAGGACGGCGAGGGGGCTGGGAAGGCAGAGGGGCTGCGCTCCGCGGGGCCTGCCTTTATCTCCTCCCTTCCGTCTCCCGGGGGACGAGCCTCCGCGTCTGCCCGCCCCTAATCCTAGGGCGGAGGCCTCGCGCAAAATCCAGGCTCTGCGCTGGGTGGAGGGTCTCCGCCCCAGCCCGCCCTTCCCGCTCCGCCTGGCCCTTGGAGCGGCCACTCCAGCCCGCGGTTCCGACCGAGGCCCGTGGCGGGTAAGGCCGAGCGGCGGGATCCAGGCCCGGATCGGGCGGCTGGGGCGGGCATCCGCGGGGCCGGGCATGGAGGAGCCGCGAGGGGAGACCGGCGGGCCTGGGAGGAGGGTCGAGCCGCCGCCCAGATCGCTGCACCCGGAACGGCCGCGTCCCCGGCGGTCGGGGAGGGGTGGAGTCGAGGGAGGGGTGGGGCGGGCAAGGACCATCCCCTGGGTCCCGGCCTGCAGGGGCGGGGTCTGCACAGTGACCCCAGCCCGTGAGGCCCGGACCCCCGGCTCTCGCCCCGCGCCCGGTGCGCACCGCTCCGAGGGGTCCGGGAGAGCCGGGGCGAAGCACACGGTTGATCCCTTCTCCACACCCCAGTCTGGGTCCTTGGGGGACCTCGGTCCCTGAGACTGCGTCCTTCAAACACAACCTCCATCCCCGTGGCCTCGCCGGCGCCCTGGAGGCCGGGGTTGGTCCTTGCAAAACAGCCAAGGAGCCCTTCCCCAGGCCCGAGTCCCTTACGGCAGGGCCTCACTCCCCACCCCGCCCCGTTCATGCCCCTACTCCACGCCCAGGCGCGGAATAACCCCCAGGTGCTGAACCTTCTCACCTCTACCCACCCCTTTCCAGTTACTGAAGAGACCCTACCCCCTCCCCAGGACTGGGCTCCTAATCCTCAAGCGCTCGAACCCCTCCTCCCAGCCCACCCCAGCCCTGAGCAGCAGTCCTCCAAGATGCTGGAGCCCCCAGGTACCGCCAAATGCTAAGCTTCTGTCCCCGCCCCTGGGGCCCCTGTCCCTAGGGTCAGAACCGCTGGCCCCAGGCCCTAGGCCCCCTGGTCCTCACAGAAGCTGAGGTCCCTTCCTCCATCTTCCTGCAGGTCCTGCCCCACAAAGATGAACTGGACGGCGGCGACGTGCTGGGCTCTGCTGCTGGCGGCCGCCTTCCTCTGCGACAGCGGCGCAGCCAAGGGCGGCCGTGGGGGGGCTCGCGGCAGCGCCCGGGGAGGGCTGCGCGGGGGCGCGCGCGGGGCCCCGAGGGTGCGGGTGAGGCCGGCGCCCCGGTACGCGGGCTCTTCCCTGCGTGTGGCGGCAGCAGGGGCGGCGGCTGGGGCGGCGGGGGCGGTGGGCCTGGCCGCCGGCTCGCGCTGGAGTGGGGCCGCGGGGCCGGGGGTGCGCGGCCTGGACGACGACGAGGACGGGTCCCCCGGCGGCAACGGGACCGGCCAAGGCGTCTACAGCTACAGCGCCTGGACTTCGGGCACGGAGCCCACGCGCGGCCTGTGCCTCTGCCTGCTGCTGGGCGGTGCCCTGGGCGTGCTGGGGCTGCTGCGGCCCTAGGCCCAGCTGGGCTTGGGGTCACTTCAGCCCCCAGCCCGCGCCCTCCCCGCAGGCCCACCCCAGAGGCCACCCCACACCTCTTCGTCTGCTGCCCACAGCCTTCGAGCCCAGAGGCGCTGCCTGGACGATTCTCGCCACCCTGGCAGGAGCTGCAGCCTCTCCTAGCTGTGGCCCTGAGGCGCCTTCTGTTCACCCTCTGCCCAAGCCCCTCCCCAGCCTCCCCATCTCCCACCCTCGCCAGCACCCGCCACCCACGCCCCAAACTTCCACTTGGAGGTTAGGGTCTAGGGTCCTCCCCATCAAAAGGCAGGGGTCTTGTGGTTTCTGGACCATCCTGGTCAGCTGCCCACCATCTCTCCAGAGCTGCTCAAAGAGAGGTGCCAAAACCAGGCTGTTCAGGCCACTCTAGCTCCCCTGACCCCACCCTGGACACCTGAGAGGTGTGACAGTACTGACCACAAGGTGGAGAGGCGGCCGTCAGGCTGGGCTGGTTCTGCACCAGCCCTGAGGACCATGGTGGCCTCCCCCACAGAAGCTGCCAGAGTGGAACAAAGGACTTGAGGTTTCCCAGGGAAAAGAGAGAGGAGAGGTTTCCCTCACGGGTTGTAGGTGCTGAGCGTGTGTCCAGAAGAGACGGTCTGCGGACTTCAGAGCCCAGGCATGCCCATGGCGGTTCTCTGCACGGTTCCCAGAGCACTCCCTGCCCACAAGGGTTGCCCGCAGCCTGCCCCTGCCCTCGGTCCCAAGGCCGCATCCTCCTCTCTAGGCAGATGCTCTGTGAGACCCACTGCCAGGGGCTCCCTTGGAGGCACTTTGCTCGACTTGAAACAAGTCACTTAACCCTTCTTGAGACCTATTTTGAAAAAAAAAAACAACATTGTTTAAACTTCAAGAGCTTCCCATTTCCATTGAACTTTAGGTTCACGTCCAGGCTCAGAGACCTCCCCTGTACTCAGGTGCAACAACTGCCACCCCACTGAAGAGCCCTCCGGCCACAGCCCACCGTGCCCCCACAGGTTTGCCCCAGGCAGCAGCGTCTCCCAGTGGGCAGCCTCCCTCAGAAGGTGAGGGCATGGTGCGAACAAAGGAAGCCAGGAGCTTGTTAGACCCCCAGCCGCCTGACCAGCCCCCTGGCAGGTCTGTGGAGGAAGCCAGCAAGCGCCTTGGCTCAACAGAAGAAAGCGTGAGAGGCTGAGTTCCCTCCACCACCACGGAGGCTGTCTGAACCTCCGAGGGTGTTCCGAGGACAGGCCACGCCCAAGATAGCCTGTAAGGAAAGCCGGGCAGATCCTTACAAGGGTTTGTCTTTGGATCCCAACACCCCTGTGCCTAGGGCCGGCCCTCCGCCTCTCAGGTGCCCAGCAGCCCACTTCCCTTGAGCTGCCAGCCTGGTTCTGTGTCCACGAGCTCAGCCTGGGGCCTCGGCTCTTCACCACGTCCTCCGGCTCCAACGCCCCTTATCCCATGGCAGGCCTGCTTTCCAGGGGCCTCAGCTCTTCACCACATCCTCCAGCTCCAATGCCCCTTATCCCACGGTAGGCCCGCTTCCTAGGCCAGCTCCTCAGGATCCCGCCTTCCTTCGGTGCTCGGCAGGGGCCTCGCCCGCCACTGGGCTATATCCCGGAATCTGCCCTCACCCCCTGGACCACGGGGCCTTCCAACTCAGCTGATGAGCACCAGTGCCAAGCCCAGCCCCACCCAGGGGGCCCTGCCACCTCTGCTCTCCACAGCTGGCATGTGCCTCTGCTTAGGGTGAGGGCCTTCAAGCTATCACTCAGACCCTGGAGCAAGCCTTTTTTTCCAGAGGGACACTAAGCTGCCAGCATTCTCGGGGTACAGCGAGCCCAGATGCTCCTCTGTCCATTCTGGACCAAGCTCGATGCTACCAAAGACCAGCAGGCCGTGGTCAGGCCCTGCCCAGGGCCCCAGAGGCAGTGTGACCAGTCTACCACTTTATCTGCAGGTGGCAGAAGTCGGAATCTCGCCCAAAGAGACGCATCCAGATGGCTCTGAAGGCCCAGGAGCATGGGTCCGGCCTGGCTGCACTCAACCTCTCCTACACCACTGGATACTGGGCTGTGGCCGGACCAGACTCTCACACACTGCTGGGCACCATGGGGGCCGCCAGCAGTCGGGACGAGATGGAAATATCATGCTAAGTGGGGAGCTGACTGCACGCAGCAGCCCGACTCCAGGAGCGGGTCTGGCATTTGGCACAACCATGAATCTCCGAATACTCCCCGCCCTGCTGGTCAGGGTTCCAGCACTTGGGGTGGGTGCTCTCAGGAGGGGCTGGTACGTGTGCACAGCCGTGGGGCAACCACACGGGATAACAGGACCTCGAGGGGTCACAGGAGGGGAGGTGCCCAATGAGACCACTGGCCACAGGTGAGCCGGAGCTCCTGACAAGGTGCAGCCCCCACATACCACCTTTCCTTCCTCTGCCCTTCTTCAGAATGCAGGTTGGAGGGTGACATCCCTGGACTGTCAGGTGCACTGATTACGACAGTGCTGGGAGGGGCCTCTGGGACGGTCCCATTAAAGGTGCTCAGAGGCGGTGTGAAGCCCTGGAGGTCTCACCTGACCACACCAGCGACCCTCCGGCCTGTAGGCAGCTGGGCCATGAGCAGGCGGCCCCCAGGTGCTGCCACGGCCATGTGGAACTTCTTGTCCCTCTCTGTGTGCACATTTAGTAGTGTTGTGAAATAAACACTCCGCAGACAACAAGACTGTTCCTTCTTGCAGGACCCACGACACTGTATGGGGAAGTGGACACCAGCCCTACTTACTAACCAGTCCACACCCTGTTCTCCCTTGGGAAGGGGCCTTAAGACAGTCCCAGGTGCTCCTGGTGCAATGAATGGGCCAACAGCACAGACAGGTCTTTTAATTTAAATTTTAAAAATTACAGATTATAGCTTCAACTCCTTCTGAGACGACATCAGTTCTCCTTAAGGGACACTGAGCATGAGACAGCCTCCCTGCCAGGCCAGGCTGTGGGACCACTCAGGGACATCGGCCACCCTGACGTTCACACCCAGGCACAGTCCCCCGTACCCAGGAGCTAGCCCAGCCATGGCGCAACAGGAGAGCTGGCTCCTTCCTGGAGCGGAGACCTGGTGTACAGTGACCAGCACAGAGCTTCTGGAAAGGGAGTCCTGAGTTCAGACCTCTGGCCACGAAGGTCTGGACACCACACATCTCTGGTGCCGAGGACTGGGCAGGAGTGAGGCCCTCGCTGGCTGGGCCAGTTCAGGGGTCCGTCTCAGCAGGGCGGTGGCCCTGGGCCCCTGCCGAGGGGTGGCTCTGCAGAGTGTCCCGGTCCAGCATCACCGGGCCAAGCAGCCCACTGCGGAAGGTGCGGAGGAAGTCACGGGCTGCCGCGGGGTAGTTTGGCTGGATGACATTCACGTCACCTGGTGAGGGGAGGATCTGGTGAGGGAGGGGCCTCCACACAGGGCAGGCCCAGGGTTTGCACACACCCCTCCCCACCCCCCACCAAGGACCCTTGGGCAGGTGTCTGTGGAGCTCGGGCACTGGAGCGGCACCTGCAGCTGCACACAGAGCCCCTTCCTCTCCAGGACCTTTGCTCCCAGGGCTGCCGCATGTCCCCACGGTGTCCTAACCCGCCAGCCGGCCCGCGTCGCACCTGTGCCTGTCAGCACCTTCACCTTCTGCGTCTTCCCCAGTTTCACGGCCACGCGCTTCAGCACACTCACGATGTCATCACAGGCCTCGCCCAGGCCGTAGTGCTGCACGTACCTGCACACAGACCGCCGGTCAGCCAGCGTGGGCCAGGGCCAGGCCCCTGCGAGGTCAGGCCCGGCTCCACAAATGACCGCTCTGCATGTGGGCGTGAGTGACCACAGCGTGGGCGTGGGGCAGGGGGCCCCACTGCAGAGTCGCTGACATCTGTCCTGCGTGGCCATGGCCAGCTGCCCTGAGGGCAGCGCCCCACCAGAGCCCTTGGCTGTCCACAAGCATCATCCACCCGTCTCTGAGCAGCAGCGGGGCCCACAGTCAGCACAGCAGACACGCTCAGTTTGCTGTGAGGACGCAGGTCAGGACAGCCAGGATCACCGCACTCTGTCCAGCTGGCTGGAGAATGGGCAGTTCTGTCGGACTAGCATTTTCTGTAGCCCGTGGCGGCAGGGTTTAACTCCACCCCCACCGCTGCTGAGAACTGCCCAGCGACTCTCAGGGACCCCGGCCTCACAGGATGCGGGTCTGGGCCTGATGGGAAAGGCCAGCACCGGCACAGGCACGTCTGAGGCCGAGTGGCTGAAGAAGACAAACGTCATCTACAGACAAGCCCCTCCCTGAACCTCGGGAGCCGGGGACACCTGGACCAACGCGCCTGCCAGGGGACACAGCAAGTCGCTTACATCTCCACTTGGAGCCTCCTGACCGGTAGACAGAGTGGCAGGGTCTGCTCATGGCCCCACACGGAGGCCAGGGGCTCGGACTGGCCTCACGCTACACACCCATCAGACACAGGCCCAGGCCCCGCGTGAGCGTCAAGCCCCCTCTCAGGGGACATCTGAATCCTGAGGAATGCAGGTCCTAAATCAGACTTCCCAGAACAGCAGCCCCACAGGTCCCTGTGTCCTGGCAATCGCGAGAAGCTGTCCCAGGAGGCGACAGGCCTGAGGAGGACTCGCTAGCACACGCCCCAAGAGCTGTACCTGCCAGCTCGTGGCCACTGCACCCGGCAGAAACACCGCGGAACCGTGGAGATCCAAACTGAAACCCCACGAAAATGAAGCCAAAAAGTGACCTTTGAAATTCCACTTCCATGCAAAACAGATAACAAGAACTGGATTTAACCCCATCTGAAACAAGCAAAAATACACAAAACAAACGTTTTCAAGGCACCATACGTCAGGCACGAAGAACGTGAACAAGGGACCTAGGAGTGGCCCACTCGGTACCCTGAGAGCTTCAGGCCACGACGCCAGGAGGGAGCCTGCAGAGCCGGATGACTGGGGGCTGGAGAAGTGGCGCTGGGAGACCAAGGCGGCTACAGGTCACGTGGGAGAACCAGAGGGGGCAGGCTGTCCAAAAAGAGAATTCTGGAAATCTGCAGTGAGCTGCCCTCAGATATTCAGCAGAGGAGGGATCACGACAGAGGAAACTCCCCAAGGACAGAACCGAAAGAACCCCCCAGGAGGACAGAGGGGAGTGGAAAGCACTGCTCAGAGCCGGGAACAGATGGAACCTCATGACCCACAGGGCACTGGGGACGGGATGGGGGCCTCCGTGGGAACTGATCCAGACACACAGGCCTGAAAGGGCCAATCCGTTTCCAAAAAGCTGTCCCAGAACATCACTCAGGGATTTTTACAGGAATATAAAATTATCCATTACCAAAAAAGGCAAAATTCCAAATGCCTAGCATCCAAGCAAAAATTATCAGGCCTGCACAGTAGGAAAACAGACTTGTCATGAGGGAAAATCAATCAATGGAAACTGCCCCAGATGTTAGATCACAAGACAAAGACATTAAATATTCCATGTGGTTACAAAGTTAAGTAGAGATACAGAAGATATAAAAAAAATGACCCAAACAGAACCTCCAAAGGGGACACCATGAAACACACTCTGGAAGGGTGAACAGTAGACGAGACACTGCAGAAGAGGATGATCCAGCGCTGACCAAGACTGCCAGTCCAGGAGCATACACACACGGCAGGTATCTTCCAAGAACGAAGGCGAGATCAAGACACCTCCAGACACGCAAATCCCAGACTTCGTCACCAGCATGACAACGAATGTTAAAGCAAGTACTCAGACAAAGGAAGACATCATCAGATGCAAACTGGGATCTGCACAAAGAAAACAGGAAGAGCGCATCTGGGGTTTATAAACTACATAAAAGTAAGACAGGACAACAGCCCAAGGGTCAGGATGAGAAAAATGGAAATATACTACTGTAAGCAGCTTACGCTACACGCAATGTGTTATAATATCCTGTAAAGAGCTCTATAAACCCTAGGGCAACCTCCTCCCAAAGTCAGAGATGACAAGCTAACAAAGGGGAGAAAGTGGAATCATAAAAAGTATCCAACTAATCTAAAAAAGGCCAAAGAGAGAGAGACAGCCAGAGAGACAGAGAGAGACAGAGAGGGAGGAAAAAGAACATAGGACAAACAGCGGGGTGACGAATGTAAAGCTAACATCAATAATCACACTAAATGTAAATGATCTAAATACCTAAAATGAAAGACAGAAACTGTCAGATTGGATAAGAAACAAGACCCAACTATATGCAGCCTATGAGAAGCACATTTTAAATATACCCACACAAACAAAGTAGAAGAATAGAAATAAAAAGTAAAGTAAAAGAATAAAAGACAATATGCCATATTAACACCAAGCAGCAGAAGGCTGGCTATACAAATACCACAGAAGGTGTACATCCAAGCAGAGTGTTCTAAGGATGAAGGTCACTGCATACGACAAAGGCACCAGATCATCAAGAGGACACAATCTCCCCAATGTTCTACACCCAACAAAGCTTCAAAATACATGAAGCAAAAACTGACAGAACTGCAAGGAAGAATAGACAAATCCACAGTTAGAGTTGGAGATTTCAATACCTTTCTCTCAATAAATGATAGTAAAAACAGAGAGAAAGTGAGCAAAGTAGAAACAGGGAAATAATAAAGACTGAACAGTAAACAGTGAAATAAGAAACAGGAAGATGATAAAGTCAATGAAAAGCCATGATGAAGTGACCGAAAGCTGGTTCTTAGGGGAAAATCAATAAAACTGATAAACTTCTAGCCAGACTGATGTCCTCAAAGTGACAAAGGACATCGATGCAACACCCCCAGCCCACATCACACTCAGTGGTGAGAACAAACAAACCACATGTATCTGTATGCAAAATACTGCTTGCCAGTGACAGGAATGACAAGGTGACACACCTTACAACTCAGAAGAGTCTGAAGACAATCAAGCAGAGGGAACAAAGCCAAATGATGGAGCACACACTGCACGACTCCAGCACAGAAGCTGCAAAGAACAACAGAGCAGGTGGCTACGGGGTGCAGGGCAGGGGCAGGAAGGGTACAAAGAGGGGTTACAAAGCAGCACCAGGAATGTAGGGGTTTTCTTGACTGCCTAACAGTGTCACAGATGTATCCATGTGTTGAAATGTTTCTGACTGCACACTGTAAAGAAGGAACAGAGCTAGCCCTGATGGCCTGGTGGTTAAAGTTCTGGGCTTTCACTGCTTCAGCAGCCCGGGTTCATTTCCCGGTCACAGAACCACATCACCCGTCTGTTAGTTGACTAGAAGGACTTACAAATAGGATATACAACCATGCACTGGGGCTTTGGGGAGGAAAAGAAAAGAAGAGGAAGATGTTGGCTCAGGGTGAATCCTTCCCTGTGTAAAGGAGCCAGGAGGTGCAGACTGTTGTTGGTCTCAATACCAACGATGCCGCTTTCTCTTAACGACATCAGGCTGGACGAGAGAGAGGAAGGGCCGCCCGCCCCACATCCTCACTCACCCAAAGAGCTCATGCCGGTTGAGGGTGTAGAGGAGGTAGTCAGCCAGGGTCTCCTCCCCGACCAGGTGGTCCAACACAGTTCCTGCAGACAGACAGGAAGGGTGAGCACCCCCAGACAGCCCGCATGTGCCCTCAAGCGTGCCCCTCCTGGTCTTAGCCAGAGGTGCTGCTAAGGGACAGCCATGCCATGGCTGTCTGACCTGACCTCTCTGCCCTCTCTGCAAACTGGGAGAAGAGAGGCACTCTCTCCAAGAACACCTGTGAGGGTTGGGGGGGTCAGAGCACGCCTGGCACATGTCAGCCGTCAGACAGGACTGTACGACGCTGCTTGAGACAGCCTCTCCCAACAGCCATGGGAGTGTCTGCAGCAGCCAGGCAAAGGCAGGCACAGCCCACCCACTGCAGCCTGCTCACCACACAGGGCCAGCTCTAGGCCTGTCTCCACCTGCCCGGTGTAGGCCCTAAGGGTGCAGCCCGCTCACCACACAGGGCCAGCTTTAGGCCTGTCTCCACGCTTTCGATCCGGGGCGCCAGCACCCCAGGGGTGTCCAGCAGGAACATCAGCGGCCGCTCACACACCTGTGGACACAGAGGGTGTCGGGATGGGCTCCCAGGAAGCCAAAAGCAGCCCCTCCCACTGCGCCTTCTGCTGGGTAGCCCCTCAAGCCTCATATTGGGTTCCTGGGGCTCCAAGGAGGCCCCAGGAACCTGCCTCAAGGGGTGTCACTGGTTTTTTTTGTTCGTTTTTTTGTTTGTTTGTTTGTTTGTTTTTTTAAAGATTTTATTTTTTCCTTTTTTCTCCCCAAAGCCCCCCGGTACATAGTTGTGTATTCTTCGTTGTGGGTTCCTCTAGTTGTGGCATGTGGGACGCTGCCTCAGCGTGGTCTGACAAGCAGTGCCATGTCCGTACCCAGGATTCGAACCGACGAAACACTGGGCCGCCTGCAGCAGAGCGCGCGAACTTAACCACTCGGCCACGGGGCCAGCCCCTAAGGGGTGTCACTGTTTTTACCAAGCTCTTAGCTTCCCATAGCATTTGATCCCCATTTAATTGGAAGAATAAATAAAAGCAACAGGCGCCCACGGCCCCCATCTTCTCCCAGGGAGAAAAGGGAATGTGTGCAGACGCTGGACTGTGGCTGAGAGAACAGGCTCAGCTCGGCTCTGCCCTGACCACTGTGCAACTTCAGGTGAGTGATGTAACTCCTCTGTGCCTCAGTTTCCTCATCTGTTAAAGAGGCATAAGTGTGCCCTCCCATAGGTTTGGTGTCAGAGCTGGTGCAGTGCCTGGCCTGTGGTGAGCGCTCAGTGAGAACGCAGAGCAAGGGAAGGGACAGCACGGACAGAGGCGGGCACCTCACGAGCCATCAGGAAGTGCAGTGTCCGTGAGTGCAGCTCTGGGCCCAGGAGCTGAGGACTCCTACCTGAATTCTGGACATCACAGCCCTGGTGATCCCAGGCTCGCCGCCCACCCTGGTAGCTTTTCCTGCAGGACAGAAGGGGGCTGTCGGATGTGCATTAAACACACAAGGCCGGCACACAAGCCACAGAATTAGCAATGAAACACAGGGAAACCCACGAAGGCCCCAGTGAGCCTGCATTCAGTGTTCAGCCCCAAACCAGCTCACGGCAGGGACTCTCCACGCCAGGCACCAGAACGTACCTCCTAGTGTGTGGAAAGGGGCCCAAGACCTGCTGGGGGCCGTGAAGGCCAGACCAGAGCTGCTCCTTCCAGCATAGTCGCCTTCCTCCCTCCCAGACGTGACCCTGCGCCCCGAGGCCCAGCCCACATCCTGCGAATCTGCCCCCCAGCACTGCCCGTGACAGGCCCGTCTGTGGGCTGACCTCCCCACGGAGCTGCTGGCCTGTGCTCTAACACTGGCTGCTCTGGGACCCTGCTCAGGGTGCGTCCCAAGCAGACTCTCCCCCCTGCAGAATCAGCTCGAGGAAAGGGGCGCATGTGTCCATTGGCAGAAGAACAGACAAGAAATGTGGTCGATCCATACAATGGAATGTCACTGAGCCTTAAAAAGGAAGGGTATTCTGACACAGGCTACGACACGGGTGAACCTGGAGAACACGATGCTCAGGGGAATAAGCCTACACACAAGGACAAACGCTGTGACTCCACTCTCATGAAGCACTACATCGTGACAGACCCAGACACAGAAGGCAGATTGGAGGCTCGCAGGGGCAGGGGGAGTCGGCAGTTATGTTTACAGAGTTTCAGTTTGAGATGATGGAAAAGTCTGGAAATAGATGGATGATGGTTGCACATCACTGAATGTACTTAATATCAGTGATTCTCTTTAAAGCCACAATTAAAGAAAAATAAACTTAAAAAATAGATGACTGTAACAACTCTCCAACGAGCACCAGAAACACCGCCTGCAACGTGCTGGTTCCACGTGGTTCACAGCCCGCAGCCTGCGCCCTGGAAACGGGTTTGTTACTAGAGAACTCATGCTGACGTGGAGAATGAAGCCGACAGCCTTGGTGTTAAACGTTCAAACACTGAAGAGGAGAGAGTGGACGCACAGTGAGCAAGTGGCGTGGGTGCCTGAGACTCCAAGTCGGAGAACAGCATGAACCAAGCAGGCAGGTGGTGGGGCTCCCAGCGCGACCCCACGCGGGCGTGGAAAGCCTTTCGGTGCCCCCGCTTGCCAAGACAAGCACGCCCTCTCCTGAGTCACGACGGCCTCCTGCCTGACCCGTCAGACCCCATCCACCGCCCAAAGCTTGGGCACAAGGACAAAAGGGGCTTAAGCAAATGCAAAGACGACATCACCAAAGTTTAGTAAAGCCGCCCACGTATTAAATATCTTAACCTTTCAATATTTTAAGAGAGAGAACAAACAAAGCATAAAATGTCTAACAGGATGACTGTGTCTTGCCATTCAACTCAGCGTCAGGCCATTAATTGGGTCCTTCTGGTGGAAAGAGGCACCCCAAGGAGCTGTGGGGCTGTGGGCTGTGAAGTTCCGTCTCAGAACGACACTAAGAGGGGCTGCTGGCCAGGGAAGACAAAGCGTCCGCCTCTGCACGTGCCCGCAGTACCTTTCCTGAGGTGCTGTCTCCGCAGGGAGTTGATGAGTGAGGACTTGCCCACGTTGGGGACCCCGATGACCATGATGCAGTACTCCAGGCTCTGCAGAGGCGGGAGAGCAGGGAGTCAGGAGACCCCCGAGACCCCCACCGGGCCCACACAACGGACCCACAAGCCCAGGCCAGCTTAGGGGAAGGAAGTGAGTCAGGGCTCACTGCAGAGGCCATGCCCACCTCGCCAGGGCTGCCGGCCCTTTCTACTGGGGGAATGGGAGGACAAGGTGGCTCCTCAGGCTAGGCAGCATCCCCTCCTCCGTGCCTGCAACGGTGCGCAGAGGTGAGAGGCCCCTGTTTGTGCTGAGGCCCCAGTAGTCCTGGGGCTCAGTTGCTGCTTGGCGGGTGAGCCTCAGGCTCCTCAGGAGGAGGGACTGTCCCTCGGCCAGCACTGGGCCCACCAACCAACCTCTCCTCGGTGATAGCGGTAGCTGCTCCCAATCAATTCCGTGACCATAGGGATGATCTGCAACAAACAAGCCACACACAGGCACTTTCATAGGGGAACCTGGCTTCTTCCCCAGTTTCTGGAGATGGCACATGCCAGTCTCCAGCATCGGGATTCTGTCCACATCACGGATTGACACTGCCCTATGGTGGGGTTCATCTGCGCCCCATCTCGACCCTCTAACACAAATGAGGGCGACAGCCGTGACAGCAAACACCTTCCAACAAAGATGCACGTCAGCCAGTGAAATTCCCCCACACTACTGGGAAAAATAAGACACCAGACTCTCCCAAGTCTCTTCCTGCTCCTAAGCCCAGAATGTTTTACAGCCTGACCCCGTGCCCACTGTGCTCTCGGCACCAGGAAACGAGTATCCCCAGAAACCCCCTAAAATCCGTGGGTCGTCTCCAAAACTCTGCTCCTTGTGAAAGCACGGAGTAAGTTATAGTACCCCTTGAACATATTGAAACAGAAGCATCATAGTACAAAATAGAGAGGCCCACCTGCTTGACATTCTCATCCTTCACACAGTTGGTAAAAATAACATTTTTCAGGCCTTCTCCTTCTAAGTGTCGTATAATTTTCTGAAAGACATTTTCATTTTAAATACTAAATGAAAACATGTGTGTTGTGATTTGCAAAAATCCAAAGATCTGAGGCTGAAGGCTCCGCTCTGCCAGGCGTGCTCGTGGCTCAGAGCCACTCATCCGGGGACCAGGAAGAGCCAAGCAGCAGGAGGGGCAGATGCAGGCACAGGCCACAGAGCACTGAGCACAGGCACACGAGAGGACAGCTGGCTCTTGCACGAGGACAGGAGGCAAGGGCCCTGGGGCAGGGGTGGTCAAGCTGGTCCTTAGGCCTCGTGCGGCGCCACCAGGGGCGAGGGCTCAGCAGAGACACAGCATGCCCTCTCAGGATGCCAGGACTGTCACGAAAAATGAGGCTGAACTAGGCTATTCTGAAGCCACTTCCAGCACAGAAATTACACGGATTTGGTCTTCATTTAGTAATCTCATCACTCCTGTGTATCCTGACTAGTTCTCACAAAATCAACTCCACTTTAAACTAAGGTTGAAACCAATCCAATTACAAAGTAATTGTAATAATTTAAAAGCCCAAAAGTAAACTAAGGTTAATATGAATTTAGTGGTCTTCACATTAAGTGAAAGCATGTGAATCACACTTTTCAAAACCAGTATTGTATTATTCGATCAGCTAAATATGATCGATGCTTCAACAAACAGAACAGTCATGCATCGATTCAGTTGTTTCAGTTACCTATTCTGGTTATCTTCTTTGATGATGCAGATTAGGATACAGACCACAACAAAGGCATGTTTGAAGCCACACTTTGAAGTGTGCAAACTCACACGGGATGGGTCCCCACTGTGCAGACGCAGACGCGGGGGGACCATCACGAGGGCCTCCCATCTCCTCCAGTCTTGAAAACCTGGGCCGCAGCAGCACCTCAGAGAAGCTCTGACTGCCTCCCAACCAGGGGACACCACTGAGTCCCTGTGTCAGGCCACTTCGATGTGCCCACCATGCCACAAAAATCTGCATTGAAGGGCAGAGCAGCTGCTGATAACTCAAGTCTCAACTAATAAAATCACCTGAAAGTTTGTGATAATAAATACTATGACTGTGAATGCAGTGAAAACCAGGAACATCTTGTTCTCCGAGGACAGAACTGCCTCATTCCCACAGCAGGAGGGACTCAAATGAGGCGGCGCGGGTGGCGGGGGAGGGGCGTTCTGCTGCGATCCCAGTGAACAGTCTCCCAGCCTTAGCGCCGTCTGTTCCCTAGAACCTGTGGCGGAGGCTCGTGGCTGGGGTTTAAGTAGCTCAGACATACCACAGTTGAGGGACCTGAATGCACCCTCACTGGGCAACACAAGGAACAGCCCTCAGCACTGACAACCTGAGCACAACTGGCGACAGCACAAGACTCTGATGCCCTCTCTGCGAGGGTGTGACAGCAGAGCAAGCAGAGCAGAGAGAAACACTTCCAGGATCCTCATGTCCTTTCACCTCCAAGCACGAGGGGACAGCCTGTACTTGGTCACTTGTGTCCCCAATCCTGCCTGGCTTTGGAGAACCTCGTTAGCTCCTCTGGGCCTCCCCCGGTCTTCCAGCTTCCAGATCACACTTTGTGTGCAGAGGGCAGCCCGCAGGACAGGCAGGGGTCTGGGAGGCTGTGGATCTGGTCAGCAGTGACAGCTGGGGACAAATGAGGCCATCACAGGAGACCTCAAGGCCAGCGCTGTCTAGGCGTGTAGCCAGCAGCCTCATGCGGCCACTGAAGATTAAACTAATGAAAGCAAAAGGCAGTTTTGCAGCAGCAGTAGCCACATTTCAAGTGCTGGCAGCCACATGGGGCCAGAGGCTACCACATGGGGCCCTTGGCTCTGGCGGCACATCCCAGCCATCTTCCCTTGGGAGTATGCATATGGATCATTTGGGTCACACGTTCAAGGTTAGAGGGAAGCGCCAGTGTGAGAAGCCATGCTGCGGCCCTCTGCAAACACAGTGTGGTCTGCTAGGCAAGCCTGCCTGGGCGTGCTGACACCATGTGTTTGCACCAGTGAGGCTCTAGACACCAGCGACCCTGGTGCTGAAGGCGTCTGCAGAGGGGCCTCACCTGCCGTTCTTTCAGATCTGCCAAGTCCATTTTGTTGAGGACAAGCAAGTGAGGCTTAAGCCCGAGGGTTTCCTGAAACAGAGGGTTGCGGCCTGAAAGTGGGATGTGGTGGAATTAAGGGAAAAATTCCTTCAGAGCTTTCCCAGCAGGTAATTTAGTTTGCCTTTCTCCTCATGCAGAGCAGCTCCTCAGCCAGAAGGTCTAGAAGGAACTGACGCACAGAGGAAGAAGCCAGTCTCAAAGCAAGTGTCCGCTGCCAGCTCCGCCTCAATGCTGTGAAACCGCCCCCCAGTGCTGCCCTCCCTCGGGGGAAGGCCTGCGCCTCTCCCCACTGCCTCAGTGCCCCTGCAGGCCACGCGCTGCTTCCTGTGGACAAGAGGTGGACAGGCAGGGCTGCGGCTCTCACACGGCTTCTCAAACAGGAACGGTGGTGGCAAAAAAAAAACACAAAGCTCAGAAGGTTTTATAACTAAATCCTCGTTTAGCTGCCAAGGTACCAGAGTTCAAAATGAATGACCTGATCCCTCAAGAAGTCCTAACCAACATATCTCAAACCACCACTGCCACCACTGGAGACCACAGAGGCGACGAGGGCTCCGCACGGAGACCGTCATGGGGGTTCAGCCTCCTGACTCCCATGTCAGGCCCTTCTTCCCTCCGCCAGGAAGCCCCGGGGCTCAATGTAGGGTCCCACCTCCTGTGGCACTAGCACAGGCAGGAGTGGAGGCCTTTATCTTTATCCTCTGAGCACTCAGCCTTCCTGGTGCTTCGTCTCCTGTCCCACCCCAGCTGTGAAATTCCCGAGGCCTCCAGCGTGCCCTGTGTCCAGGCACACAACAAAGGCACTGTCCATAAATCAGACCCTTCCCTCGGAGGTTAACGGATCCTGTGCTGATTCAGAACACAAAAGCCCCCAGACTCCCTCACAGGCCGCTGTCCTGCCACGTCCTAGATAAGAAGTCTAGAGACCAAGAGAAGAGAGGTCTTCTCATCACATACACTGAATAATAACTACAGGTTTTATTACGCTTGAATAATCAGACGTGTGATTGCCAGTAAACTTTCAACCAGCATGAGATGTTGTGTGAATTGATATATTCAGCCTACAGTAAAGAAACTTGAGGGGCCAGCCCAATGGCATCGTGGTTAAGTGTGTGTGCTCCGCTTTGGCAGCCCAGATTCATGAGTTCAGATCCCAGGCACAGACCCATACCACTCTTAAGCCATGCTGTAGCGGCAATCCACATATAAAGTAGAGGAAGATGGGCACAGATGTTAGCTCAGGACTAATCTACCTCAGCAAAAAAAAAAAAGAAGAAAAAAAGAAACAATACTTTATTGCAGAAGTTCCAACAAGCTTTTGAAATCATGAAAATGGCTTTTCATTCTCCATCCTAGAAATGATAACAACTTTCAAACCAACACCTTCATCATATACGGAGAATCTAAACGTAGCTCAATACAACACAAACAGGGTCTGAAAAGCACACTTGCTAACAAGCGCGGCCATCGCATCATACTTCCAGCACAGGAGGAAAGTCCAGTGGGCAGGAACACTTAAATCAAGGTTTCCTATCCCACCTACAAAATCCTACTGCTGGACTGGGTTTGAAGGCTTGGGCATGCCAGGCAGATGAACGATGCTACCTACATATCAATGCAGAGCTTCAAAACACACCAGGCCTGGACCCCATACAGAAATTTCAATTAACTGGTCCGGAAAGGCACCCAGGCACCAGCATTTTTAAAAGCCTCCCGAGGGAATTCTAACGTGTAATGAGGGTTGAGAACCACTGCTTTAAATGCCAACAACGACAGGTGAGGCTGCTGGCCACTGTGGAGGCTGACTGGAACAGAGCTGGGACCAGATGGAGGAGGTGGATGGAAACAAGGTGACAAGCCAGGAATGATTCCTGCTCCTTGAGCTCTGCCTGATTCAGAAAGAAAGGCTTCCCCTGCACCACTACAACTCTGCACCTAATCCCAGTAGGCTGGGAGACCTATAATTCAACTCAATTCTGACACTATCAACCAGGAGATGGAGTTGAATCCCACAGGTGAAGGGCTCAGTCCCCCAAGACTACCTCCCATCCCACTTCAGACACCAATCCCAGGTCCAGGTGATCACCTGTGCGTTCAGACCAACTAGCTATAAATTGGGGGTCCCCATGACCCTCTCCTCAAATTCAATTAATTTGCTAGAGCAGCACACAAAACTCAGAAAAACATTTTACTTACTAGACTACCAGTTTATTATAAAAGGATATAACTCAGAAATAGCCAAATGGAAGAGCATATAGGGCAAGGCATGTGGGAAAGGGCTCCAAGCCTCCATGCCCTCTCCAGGTGCAGCCCAATCTCCATGTGCAGAATCTCCACCTGTTCACCCCTTTGGAAGCTCTTCGAACCCCATCCTTTTGGGTTTTAACGGAGGTTTCATTACACAGGTACGATTGATTAAATCATGGCCACTGGCTATCAATTCAGACTCCAGCCCCATCCCCTCCCAGAGGTCAGGGGGTAAAACTGAAAGTTCCAACCCTCGGATATCAGGGTCCGGATATCAGGGTCCGTTCCTGTGGCAAGCAGCCCCTACCCTTACTGACCTGGGGCCTTTCCAAAAAGTCATCTCATTAACATAACAAAAGACACCTTTTTCACTCCCATCTCGAGAAATTCCAAGGGTTCCAGGAGCTCTGTCGCAGGAACAGGGGCAAAACCCAAGTACATATTTCTTACAATAAATCCCACACCACAACCACCAAAGGATATCCGGGCATCATGGACCTCGATGATACAGTCGACCAGCTTTAGGTTGCTCTGCATCTTCTTCAGCCCTGGAAAACAGAAGAGGGACAACTAAGGGACGGGGTCGATGACCTTAGAGAAGTAAAGGATTTAGGTTGAACCGTCAAAAATGACACAGCACCACGCACAACCTGAAAAAGCACCTGAGCGAGGGGCTCTGAGCCACGAGAGCTGGTACCCCCCGGCGGGTCAGTGCAGAGACGCGGGAGGCCCACCCGAGGCGGCACAGGCCACGGGGACAGCCAGCTCCCGTCTCCACCGCCGGACGCCTGCGCGGGAGTCTGTAACACCCGCTTGGATCGCGGTCTCGGCTACAAGGGAGGGAACGCGACGGACAACCCACTGGGCTCCCAGCGGTGTGGCGGCGACGCTGCAGCCAAGAGCGCAGAGCGGCCCTTCCCGCGGCGACCCCGCCCCGGCCCGTCGTCCCCGCGCCCTCCCGGGCCCGCGCGGGCGAGCGAGCAGGAAGGGCCCCAAGGCTGGCGAGGGGGACACCGCGCGGATGAGGGGGCGACAGCAGCTGCGCCCCCGGCCGAGGCTGAAGCCCCGCAGGAACAGTCAGGGACGGGCGGCTTCTGGAAGGGGCGGCGGCGGGCGGCCCGGACGGGACCGGCCCCAGACCGAGACCAGCGGCCCGCGCCCCGCGGACTCACCCTTGGCCATGTGACCGGGGAACCAGCGCGCCACGGCGTGGCCGCCCAGGGGGAAGCTCTCCCGCCAGGCGGCCCGGGCGGCGCCGCACAGCGCGCGCGGGATCAGCCTCATGGCGCCGCTTCCCGAGCGCAGCGCAGCGCGGGGGAACGCTCCCGTGACGGACCTCTCCGACCAGCCCGCGACCCGGCCCAGCCGTTCCGACTCTCGGGCGTTCCAGGTCGCGGCCTGAGCGTGAGCACGACGCTGCCTGGGGCGGTGGGCGGAGCCTAGGGGGCGGTGCCCCTGGTTGGGGGCGGAGCCTGGCGCCGTGGAGGGTGGGGCTGGGAGCCTAGTGGGCGGGGGCACAACTCGGGGGCGGGGCTACGAGCCGACCAGGGACCTGCGCAGTCCAGGGAGTTCTCAGGGGCCCGGAGTTCACCGGGATTTTTTAAGGAATTCAGATACATTAACATTCATTAGATTAAAAAAACCTACTTCTTCCTTAAGCATATCCAAAGTATAACAAAACTTAGCAGCCCCCCGTCACTGTTTGGTCACTTTTTACAGACCTGGTTAAAATTTTCAAATATTTTAAATTTATCTTATAAACATGACATTCTCTTCTTTTTTCAAGTTCTCCAGGTTTCAATGTAACAAACAAACCCTTTCCAAATACCCTGCAGTTCCAAATACCCTGCAGTTCTGCTAAATTAAACCTACTGTTACAATGAGTCTGAAATTCTCACTGCCCCCATTCTCTGGATAGACGTCCAATTTTAACTTTAAACAGGCGTTTAAGCAGCTACGCCACTGCACATCAGGTTATGAGAGTGCTACTCTAATGGAATTCTTGAAACAAGCTCCTAGAATTCAAGCATGTTTGGATTCTTAGCACAAAACTATCATTACTGTGGTCTCACTGGTCTTGGACCTCCTGATCCTCAGTGCTCAACGTTCCTGGGGATGAGGGACAAGTCCCTCCGACACGAGACCAGCAAGACCAGCTGAGTGACGCCACCTGAGCCTTCTGACCAGTCAGACACGAGTGAGGCCCCAGCCCCTGCCGGCAGAGCCACCCTCCCACCCAGAGGGCAGCCTGGGTCCCAAGTGCCTTTGTCTCTGGATACAGAGATGTCACCTTGGATGTCAACAATACAGCCCTTTGCACCTGATGAAGCTGCACTCTCGTAGCCCTAGGACCATAAACTAAAATAAAACCGTGCTGAATTCTGAATTTCTCTCACAGCCGTCTGACCAGCAGGTGCCCCAAGCAGAACCACTCCAGGGACACAAAGCAGTGGACACACCTTAAGAACTCTGGGGCAGGGACAGGGAAGCCTCCTTGGAGGGGTGATTTGAAAGGAGCTGGGAAGGATGAGAAGCTGCTGGGCTGGAGTGCTGGGGCGGAGCGAGTGTCGGCACCATGGGCGACAGCCTGCCATGTGGGGCAGGAGAGGAGCCCAGACCACCTGGCCAGAGGCCCTTCCTCCAAGCATGCACACAGTCACCCTGGAGCCAGGGTCCCCCACCTGGAACAGGATGCAGACTGCAGCCTGAGATACCAGGAGGGACAGGAGCCACTGACCTCAAGGTGGCACCAGGCCAGCAGCCCCACTGCCTGCAGCGTGGAGCTCCGGCCTCTGTGGCTCCTGCGCCTTTCTCCGGAGCACTGCCCCGCAGTGGCACCAGCCTCCCCGGGGCCCGTTCTGGAAAGACGCCCCAGCCCTGCCCTGTCAGCCGTGAGACTGGGCCATCACTAACCTGACCTCTGGACATTCTGTCCTCTCCTGAGCCGGGAAACAGGGCCAGTGCAACTCTTTCTCTGGGACACTGAGGATGCACTGAGGTAAGATGGGGGCAGCTGAGCATAGCACCCATGGCACCCTGACACGCTCACCCCAAAACCACCCGGCGTGCCCCAACAAGCTCACCCCAACAGCGCCGCCCAGCACGCCCTGATACGCTCACCCCACCACACCCAGCCACCAGCTCCTCTGCACTCAAGGCCTCACTGTTCACTTCCCCCAGAAAGCCCTGGCCCCCAGGTCAGGACAGTTGCTGCTCTGCATACACGTGTCCCCACCCACTGGCCCTCACCCATCCCACCACACAGCAGGTGCTGACGAAGCGTCTGTCAATGACAACGGGAGGTCTGTCAGCTACGCTGCAGTCCAGGCATCAGCAATGAGAACTCGGGGACACTGGAAGATGCCCGGGGCGCAGGGCAGCCACAGCACCCAGGGGAGGTGGGCCACGCACATGGGGACATAGGGCCCTGTGATGACTTGGGCAAAGATGAAGACAGAAGGGACAGGTGCTGTAGCGCTGAGGCATAAGCATGACTCTGGACACAGGAGGATTTAAAATACTTTATGTGCACACTGCCAGCGTCAGTGTCCCAGGTCTCCCTTCTCCAGGAAGACTGTGCGCCCAGCTCCAGCTCGGCCCTAGCCGGACTCCAGTGACAGACGTGAGACAGGAGAGAGCTGATCCCTGCTTACGTGAACATCCCCACATCTCAAGCCAGGCTAAACACTGTCTGTCAGGAAAAGGGTGGTGCGGCCTCCCCCTGGCACAGGAGGAGCAGAGTTGGGCTCAGAGCTCGAGGGGGAGGGCTCAGAGCTTGGTCCCAGGTGGTTGCACCTGTGGGTCCCACAGAGCAATGAGCCGGTCAGCCTCCCTCCAGCCAGACAGCAGAGCGCCGTGCGTGGTGGAGTAAAACGTCCGATGTGTGGCTTCTCCTGCAAACAGGATCTGGAGCTGCAAAGACAGGCAGGGTTAGAACGGGCGCCAAGGGTCGAGTGCAAGGCATACACCTTTCCCTTGTGGCTACAGAGCTGATGGTGGGTGTGGCTTTGTTCTTCCCTTAATCCCACACCCTGATGTGGTCAGGAAACAAGAGCAGGCCTGGCTGCGGGCACCACAGAAAGCAGCATGACAGCGAGGATGCGGCAGACAGCAGCACCCCTGGATTAAACACGACCGAAAGTGGAAGACTCTGCAGACGGTTTGGGAGACAATGTGGAGAACATCACCCAAAATGCAGAGCGAAAATCAAGAGATGGAAATTGGGAGGGAAAAGATAAGAACACTCGAGGACCAATCCAGCAGTCCAACATCCAAACAACAGAAATCCCAGAAAAAGAGAAAAGAAAAAAAAGACAACAGAAGATAACATAATCCAAGAGAATTTCCCGCCGACCAAGTGCTTGGCTCCCAGGGAAGCCATGGCCCAGGGGAGATGTGAGAAGAGGGACCGTGTGCTGGAGCGTGAGGCACACAGTGAGAGCGGACCCAGGGAGCAACAGCTAGCCTGGGGCCTGACGCTCTCCCGAGCTTCCAAGGGATATGAACATTGATGACACAAGGAGGAAAGGGACCTGAATGGCTGTGCACTTCCCCACCACAACCCTGAAGAACGTCTTCACCGGAGGGACGGGACTCAAACCAGGATCTTAGACGCAATGTGGGGCTTTCACGTGGCACTCATTCTTGGACACTGCTCCCACAGAAAGGTGGGGTCTGCGTCCCCCTTGCGTCTGGCAGGCTTGTGACGGCTTCAGCCAGTGGAGTGTGGCAGAAGTGGCACTTGCTGAGTCTCTAGCTCGGAGATAGGCGGCAGTGTGGCTTCTCACCCCACTGGGACGTCCGCGCCGAAGCCCCAGGCGGCAACGAGCAGCGCAACCGCACTGAGGCCACTATGGTCTGAGGAAGCTAGCCACACAGAGAAGCCAAGGCAGGTGCTCCAGTCAACTTCCCAGCCAAGCGCAGCCCTTGAGGCACCCAGCCCAGGGCCAGCCACGTGAGAGAAGCCACTTCAGGTGACCCGGCCCCAGCCCCGAGTCACTGCCAGTGGTCAAGTCTTCCCCGCTGAGACCCCAGGTGTCACGGGGCAGAAACAAGCCATCCTACTGTGCCCACCTACAGAATCTGTCAGCATAACAAAGGAGTTGTTTCCACCACTGGGTTTTGGGGCAGTTAGTTACATAGCAATCAGGATTGGAACACCTGAAGTTGCACTTTGGGTAGAAAAAAGGCCATTTTCACGCATGCAAACTTTCTCTAAGAATTTATCTCCCATGCACCCCTTTCTAAGGAAGCTTTTGGAATAAACGCTCTCACAAAGCAAGGCAGCAAACCAAGAGATGACATCAAACAGAGAGCAGGGTCCAGAGCAGGAGCAAGGCACAGGGAGTGCCAGGACAGTGGTGGCGGAAGAAGGTCCTGGTTGAGGGCCTGGCAGGCGTGAAAGGTGCAGGGCAAGCTCCAGCTGCACCCCCAGAAGCTGAAGCTCAGACACCTGTGCACAGGAAGGGGCAGGAGAGATGACAGAGACAACCAGTGGAGCCCAGACAGAGAAGCACACAGAACACTGAGCCCCGCACACACCCACACAGACACACTGGTTCACACTCACAGACACACCCACACTCACATCTACAAACAGGCAGAAAAAACCCTGGCCGCTGGCAGCTCCGGTGTGGATGGCCCTGGAGCAAAGACTTTGTGCACACTGCCCAGCGGCCTCCCCAAAGTCATCCCCTCCCACCCAGGGAGGACGAGAGATGGGCAAGCTGGTGGGCAGAGGCGGGAGAACGTTCAAACCTCAGCTGCCACAGTGAGGAGTCGATCGGTGACACCTCACCTGAAAGCCCAGGGAGGGATGTCATCGAACAAGCCAACCAAAAGAGCCCCTGGAGACTGAGCGCCACGGGTTGGGAATATGTTCCTCTTTAGCCAAGTTGTGAATTTTAAGCGTGATGACAGGACTCTAGTTACACATCTTAAGAGGGTGTCCTTTATCTTTCAGGCACGTTCACTGACCCACGTGCAGATAAAGCGCAGTCCCCTGTGGACGTGCTCATAACCACAGGTGCGGGAGAGACGTGGGGAGGCAGCCATGAAGCTGGACCTCAGCCAGCGGCTCCGCCCACTTCTCTGTACATCTGAGTTTTCCAAAAGTAGCTGTTTGTAAAAAGTGGTAGCACAGCAGTGTCCTTCAGAGTCATGGTCAGTGCAGAGACCAGACCCAGCTGAAGAGCAGGCAGCAGGCGCTGGGGGTGCCCTCCAGCAGCCACTGTGACTCGTTTTATTTTCTTAGCCAGCACTGTAGAAAGCTCTGGCGCTTTAAGCTATGTGTATGTATAATTCTGAAAAGAATAATATTTTACAATTATTCTCAAGAATCACCATACCTGGGCCTCCTTGCCGTCCATAGGGAGGGGCTGAGCCAGCAGGTCAATGTCGTCCCCGGTACTGCCCACGGCCACATAGCTGTAGGAGCCCCTGGTGTATGGGGCACTGTGCCAGCGTGACCTCAGCACGCTCCTGGGTGCCGGGAGCTGCGGGTTTCCTGAACCACAGAGAGGCCACATGTTAACCCAGTCCTCCTGTCCATGTCTGCAGCTGGTCTTTCATCATAAAGTCTGAGCAGTTTAAAATGAAAAGAGCTACCGGGAAGAAAACCAAGCCATGGAGGGTATGAATAAGAGGCTCTCGTCCCCTCCACTCGACTGGGAACACCCTGAGAGGCAGCCTCCCCAACAGGGAGCACCACCTGGGGGCTGAGTGCTGAGTGACCGCGCATGACCCAGGGTGCCACTGTGCTCTCCTGAGCAGAAGTTGCTTCATCTGTGAAGCTCTCAGAAAAGCCACATCTATTTTGGTGGCAGAGTTTAGAAAAGAGAATTTCAAAGTGTTAGCAAAGCCATTTCAGTTCCCCAAAGACAAGAACTCTCAGCGACCCCCAATATAAGGAAGGAAAGTCCCCGGAGGTTCAGAGCCAAACTCAGCTCTTCTCTGCTAGGAAAGGTTGGGTTCCTGTTTCGAGATTGGCCAGCAAGGAGCACGAGGTGGTGCCGTGGCCACACGTGCTCAGTACCTGTCACCCTGCGAAGCACTTGGGTCAGAGACCGAAGCAGCTCCTCATCCGACAGAGTCTCCATGAACTCGGACTCGAGCCCAGCGATGAACCCGCAGAGGACATGGGAAGACCTGCGTGGAGAGAACACCACTGCAACGGCCACGTTCCCGCCCAGCTCTCCCCCAGTCACCCGGGTCTCTGGGTAAAGACCCAGTGACATGCAGGGAGCTCCCAACACCACCCAGGTCAGCAGTTCTGCAAGTGTGGGCCCCGAGACCCAGGGGATCTGCGAGGACAGAACCCTCTTCCTAACACCAAGAGGACATTTGCCGTGTCCACTTGTCAGCATTTGTACTGACGGGTGAGCTGCTGTCCGTCAGCAGAATCGAGGCCACGACACAAACCATACAGCAAACACGGTGTTCTTTCCGCCACAGACATGCAGTAAAGATGCCAGCATCGGTTGAGAAGGTCCCTGAGGGAGCATTAGGTTGTTAACCGACATTCCATGTGATGGGATAAGAAGGGGCAGGAAGCTCCTCTGCGAATGGCCGCTCAGACACCATCTCCCTGGAAAGACAACGGCCGGCCGGGCTGCGGGGTTCCGGCTCCGGGTCTGGCAGACACTGTCTCGAAAATGACCAAAGTGTGTCCATCGTATGGAAAACTACCACGAGGACTCATTGCTCGTGACACAATTTAAGCTCTCCAGCAAAAGTGAGAATTTCAGAAAACCTGTTATCAGCCACCAGCAGCTCGATGGGGTCCCAATACTGAGAGACTTTTCCGAGATCAGTGGTGGTATTATTAATGTAATTTTTTGATATTGTACAATGAACTGTATCAACATTTGGAAGACTGCATGAACCATTATTTTCCAAGTGACCAAAATACGGATGGGCAAGAGATCTACTCAAAGTGTGAGATGGACAGAGGGATCTGCGTGTTAACGACGTTCCGACACGCACTGATGTGGCTCAGACTCCACATTCCACCTTTAAGAAACTACCACTTCTTGAGTTTTGGTGAAATATCAAACAATACCCACAATTATCTGAAAACTACAGTATTTAAATACTACTCCTTTTCCCAACCACACATACACTTCATGTACTTCGACCAGAATGCAGGAGCAGCCGTGAGAATGCAGCCGTCTTCCCCAAAGCCAGACGTCACAGAGCTCTGCAGAAAGTCACGACACTGCCACTCTCCTCAGTGTATTTTGTTTTAGAAACATAGTTATTTTTCACTACAAATGTTATTTATGCCAACACAGAATAGGTTTACTATCATTTTAAAGAATAAATGTCTTTAAATTTCTCAGTTTTAATTTCTAACGTGGTGAATGTACAGATACAATGCACATAAACAAAAGCTTTGTGGGATCCTCAATAATTTTTAAGACTATAAAAGAGGGTCCTGAGACCAAAAAGTGTGAGAGCCACTGCCCCGGGCCACAGTGTCCCACAAGGGTGCCCAGTGTTCCTGGGACCGTCGTCCCCACCAACATCCTGTGCACAGAGCAGAGGTTGCAGAGCTGGGCCTGGAGCAGGTGGCCGAGCACACCCGGTCACCGCTCCACTGCCCACCCGACACCCTAGGCATGTCTCCAAACCCCTGGATGCCAGCTCTACCTTCAGTGCAAAGGAGACACATGGGGCCCCATCCACGGGCTGAAGGAGCAGGCGAGACAGCCCCAGCCATCCTGCTCTCGCGGTGCTGGGGACGAGCGCTCTGGCAAGCCCATCGCACCTCCCTTCTCATCCTGAGTCCTCCAGGCAGCCAACATGGTCCCAATCCTGCCACATCTCTGCACAGAAACCTGGAGTCACATCTGTCAACTGACCACAACACGCTGTGTCTTACTCTTGCTGGGAAGATCAGTCCCTCCCTCCCTAAGGTGCACGTGGTCTTGCTGTCTGAGTCAGCACCAAGCCCACACGCCACTTTATTCATGCTGAATAGCTGGGCCATATAATTAGCCTTCCATTTATGGGTCTGTGAGTCCACGACTTATAAGGATGTTCTGTCCAATGATTGCATTGGGTTCAAGTATTGTCTCCTGGTTATAGAAACATCCCTGTTTCCAATTTCTTCTGCAACCTACCAGCCCAGCTTCGTGAGAATTTCAGTGGATACCTCCTCACAACTGAACACACCTTCTGGTCCACCGCACATTCTTGGCCCCACAGATGCCAACAGGTTGCACACAGGAAGCTTCTGTCTGTCCTTACAGGGGTCAGGCCCAAGGTGTCTGTCACCAGTGCTGTGGGTGCCCTTGGGGTCCCCACCCATGAAACCCTCCAGAAACACCTCGCGGTAAACTGACACACTGCTAGGTCCTCAACCAAACCAAGGCCCATGAACCAGCCCCCACTCAGAGATCACACCTGAGGCTTCCTCAGAGAAACCTGAGGGCATACATACCCGAAGGAAGGCAGGACAAAAAACCCAATAAGCTTCTTGAACCAGGTGGCCGGCAGCTCACGGGCAGTGTCCTCCAGGGGCGATGTGTCCTCCCACACCACCTGGATGTGCTGGCAGTCCGGCTCCCAGAAGGGCTCCTCAAACTCCAAGAAGATTTTATTGTTGGTCCCAAAGCCGATTTTCCTGATCGCTTCTGCCTTCTCAGCAGGCAGTGGAGGCTCAAAGAAGGTGTCCAGGTGCTCTTTAAGGAAACCTGGAATTCATGAATGGATCAACTGACACCACATAAATCTCTTAAACTGGAATCGACAGCAACAGGGACCCGCCCAGACCCCTGTCAGAGGAGTCAGAGACAGACGCCTCTAAACACACGCTGTCCAGTAGGGACCCACTGTCGGAACTCAGCCTCAGGTGACCAGCACCACTGTAAAGGGACATGAAAGCCACGGGGCCACATGGTCAGTCAAGGACAATGCGAACACCCCACGCAAACTGCTCTGTAGAGACCGTTTCTGGCTCCTGAGTCCTCCGCCTCCACCCTCCGCAGGCCACACTGCTCAGGACAGTTTGGGGTAGCACTGAAATATACAGACTTTATCTAGAAGCTACATAAACATTAATCTGTACGGAAAAAAGATAAACCTAGTCCAAAGTCAAACAATGGGATGAAATCTGCGCAGCTCATGCCAATCTCCTTGCGACACAGATATCTCGAGTATCAGGCAGAAAAGGATGAACAGCCCAACAGGAAATGAGGCTCCATGGCATGAGGCTTGGGGTCCATGGAGGGCTCACCATGCCCTCCACAGCAGTCCCTGTCTGTCCAGCTTTGTGAACTTGAGCCATTAAGCGACTTATCGCTATTCTCATTTGTCAGGCAGGGGATGTGGACAGATGCATTCCCAGGCTGCCTGAGGGGCAATAAGGTAACACAGGCATAACATGGCTTTCAGCCTTCCCCATCCTTCATCAAAGTGCCATCCCCTACTCAAAGACCTCTGTCTAAAGTCTCAGATCTAGAGTTAAATAGGCTTGTACACATGACTCCTTCCTCGATTTCCGCCAAGACCTAACCTTGAGACCGGGCTCTTGCCCTCTCCCGCCTCCAAGAAAGCACAGTTTGGAGACCCTCCGGAGGCAGCCCCACCTTTCCATAAATTACCTCCAAAGGAGCAGGACACTGACCTAGGTTTTCTCTTAGTGTGAAACTTCATTCCAAAGCACGCAACTGCCACAAAACACAACAGAACAATGTGCTCCCAGACTTAGAGGAGAATGTAAGCTTAGTGGCCAAGCAACGCCCCAGAACCAACTGAGGGAGAAGGAAGCCAGAGGCCAGGGGCCCTTGGAATGAGGACGGGAGGAAAACCTGACACGAAAGATAGACTTGCCTAAGGGCACGGTGACCAGGACGTGATGCGCTGGGAAGCGGGCTCCGTCCTCGCACTCCACCAACACTGGAAACCTCTCCCCGGGGGACGCGGCTTCCTGGAAGGACCCACTCCAGTGAATAGTCTTCACGGGCTTGTTAAAAACCATCATGTCCCTGGGTAGGGAGGCCATTATGTGGTTTGTGAGTCCTTGGTAGCCCCTGGGAGAGACAAAGTTGTTGGCACTGTTCAGAGAACAAGACACTGAAATAGGCCCTCCGGCTGTGCTCAGCCACAGGAGGCGCACTGGGAAGGAGGGCAAGAAGGGAGTGGGCTCCCCCTGTGGTTTCCTGAGTCGACCACGGGAATTTGAACACCTGCCTCCTGCCTCCAGGGCTAACAGGAGGATTAAAAGAGCTAATGGACCAAAGCTCCCAAGGTGATCAGGGCCCCCTCCTCACCGCCCGGCACTCCAGTTCCGAGCGCTTCCTGAGTCACAAGTGCCTGCCCCTGTGCAGGAGCCTGGAGTGACCACACCAGGGGGGCACCCGGTAGAGCCCATTAGACAGTGCCAGTGAGGGGACAGCTGCCAGCCACAGGAGAGGGCCTGCCTTCCCATATCTGAGGTTGACATGCTTAGCACATAAGAGGCCTCGGAACCAAGAGAGGAAGAAAGCATTATGAGGTGCATTCCCTTCTTTTAATCACTTTTTCTTGAAAATAATTCTTTTCTTTTTCTAAAATTAGCCAAACTAGAGAAACAACCAACCAATCTCTCTAAAACAGGGAAGACAAAAGGCCCTGATTCCCTCCCACCTCTCCCCTGCCTCCCAAAGCTTGACCTGAGATCAATGGACCTCCGGGGTGCATGGAGGGGGCCTGGGATGCATGGAGAGGGTCTGAGGTGCATGGCGGGGCCTGGATGCGTAGAGGGAGGTCGGAGTGCATGGAAGGGGGTCAGGGTGCATGGAGGGAGGTCGGGGTGCATGGTGAGAGGTTGGGGTACCTGGAGGGGGCCTGGGGTGCATGGAGGGGGGTCAGGGTGCATGGAGGGAGGTCGGGGTGCATGGAGGGTGGTCAGGGTGCATGGAGAGGACCTGGGTGCATGGAGGAGGCCTGTGAGCATGTAGGGGGCCTGCAGTGGATGGGGGCGTCTGGGGCACACGGAGGGTCCCCCTGTGTGCAGGGAAGGACTCCGTGCACACGGTGGGCTGACTGGGTGCAGCATCACACACATACCCAGGAAAGGTGCAGTCTAGCCCGGGCAGCACAGTGTACTCTCCGAAGGGCGCAAGGGCCACCAGGTCCATGCTGTGGGTCCCGCTCACACAGCATTCCACATTGAAGAAGCTGTTCAGCACAGCCAGCTTGAGCTTCTTGGTCTCCTCATCCTCTGCCCAGCGGGCCATGTGCCGGCTGACCTCCTGCTTGAGGTACTCCCCGACACTGGGGACTGGAGTCTCGGCTGCATGCAGGAACTCCTGGGCCCGGTCTATGAGGCCATGGAACAGAGTGGCCAACTCCACCACCAGCTCAAGGCTCACAGTTCTCCCAGAGCTGGCAAAGGACACAGAGGGCAGGCCCACGTGACCCCTGGTCTCCACCAGCTGGTTTTCCTCGGACAGCTCCTTCTCCCCCAGTAGCCCGTACTTGGCAGCCAGCTGGAAGACAGGGTTGCCCTGGGAGGGCCCATGGATCCAGTGGGCGCCCACCTCCACCACGCCACCTGGGAGGGGACAGGAAATGCCACCTTGAGATTCTCTCCCCACAAATGGCAGCCCTGAGCCTTCTGGACCACACTCAGCCCTGCCCTTCCCAAATACGCTCTGAAAACCCGCGCCAGGGCCATCTGGTCCCTGAGGACCACAGTCCCTCAGGCAGGGGGGCCTGGTAAGATCCGGGCTAAGGGAACACCTGAGCAGGAGTAGGGGCCTGCGCCTGCCTTAGGAGGACACGTGGGGAGACGGCCCGGGAGACCTGAATGGAGAGCTACCTGCAGGGGTGGAGCAGGGGCAACTGTGTACAGCCACAGCTCCCCTTCCCCGGAGGGGCGGGCCCTGCTAACTGCGGGCAGCTGAGCTTCGGGGACCAGTGAACTTCTGCTGGTTAAGAGCGGTGGGGCAGAGACTGACTCAGGGTTAACCCGGGCGCAGGCCGGGCCAGGAGACGGCAGAGCTCGGGCAGCACCGGTTGGGCTCCGGGAAGTAGTGCCAGGAAGGGGTTCCGCGAAGGAGTTCCGGGAGAGGCCGTTACCGAAGCTGCGCTCGGAGCGGATGCGGCCGCCGGCGCGGGCCGTGGCCTCCAGGACCCGAAGGTGCGGGGAGGCCGGGTGGCGGCAAAGTCTCTGCACCGCGCCCAGCCCCGCGATGCCGCCGCCCACCACCAGCACCCGCGGGCCGCGGCCCGGGGCCTCCACGCTGCCGCCGCTTGGCTCCATCGCGCCGGCCGGGACGGTCGCCGCGCGTCCCCACAGCTAGGAGGTGAGGAGCGCACCGAGGAGGCGGGAGGCGGGCCGGGCGCGGGGCGGGGGCGCGGGAGGCGGAGCGAGAGGCTCGGGGAGGAGGCGCGGGGAGAAGGACGAGAGGTGGAGCGAGGGATGCGGGGCGGAGCCGGCCTCCGCGTCAGCCCCTCCCGGCTCCGCGCGCCCCCCTGGGTCCGGCTTGGGGCTTCCCCTGGAGGCGCAGCCCAGGGCCCAGGATGGTGGCGGAGTTCTGCGGGCTCAGCGGACGCCCCCGGGAGGGCGAGGGCAAGCGGGGAGGGGTCGGTGTGTGTACCCCTCTGCCAGGCGGTGTGGGCAAGTGTCCCGACGGAGGGAGAATCGGGCAGGCCGGCCAGGCGTGTCGTTTTTCCTTCCAAAGGCGGCGTGGGGACGGCGACCAGAAAGCGGAGGAGGCGCCTCCCTCCTGCCTCAGATAAGCGGGCGAGCGCCTTCACCTTGGGACCCCATGGAGCCCATGGATGGAAGTCCGAGGAGCGGTCTGGTGGTTGCTGTGGTGTCGGGGTGGGACGGGGGAGAGCTTAATATGTCCAAAGTGGCTGTGTGAGGCAGCCTCCAGGGGATGACAGTGTGCTCCGTAGTGTGTATACTTGTGTATGTGGGGGTATGTATGTGTGTATGTGTAGTCACATGTCTACATAACCAAAGGACGTGATGCACACGAGGTACTTGTCAACCTTCAAAATAAAACAGCCAGTTATTTTACCAGCAAAACGAGTTTATTTGCTAGTAACTGAAGAATTGCAATTCGGGATGCACGTGCTATGGTGAACCACATGCAAATCCAACAAACAAGGAGAGGAACGTTAGTTCATGGACAAAAAGGAGAAACTTGGGAGGGGTTATTTTGAACAGAAGTCCGTCAGAGTTCCCGCAGTGATGGTTTCTCATTGGCTGAGTTGCTGGGTCATTGATTTCTGTTTGGGATGCAATGGACATTTCTCCCTGTAATTGATGATTCTTTCCTGTTGACGACTTCTCCTGGGATCTGTAAGTAACTGTCTTTCCTGTAATTGACCTCAAGTGGTGCTGCTGGGAACTCTCGCTTCTGGCCCCCTAAGTCCATTTTTTTTTTCCTGCTTTTTTGGGAAGATTGGCCCTGAGCTAACATCTGCTCCCAATTCTCCTCTTGTTTTTTTCACCCCAAAGTCCCAGCACATAGTTGTATATCATACTTGTAAGCCATTCTAGTTCTTCCATGTGGGACGGCGCCACAGCATGTCTTGATGAGCTGCCGTGTATAAGTCCAAGCCCAGGACCCGACCAGGTGCCACTGACGTGGAGCGTGTGAGCTTAACCACTTAGCCACAGGGCGACCGCCGCCCCCACCCAACCCTGCCCAACTCCATTTTAAATGAGGTTTCCCTGTGTTAATTTTCACAAAACAAAGTTCAGGATAAACAAGACGTGAAGGAGAAACGTCCCTCATACCCCTCCTCCCGCCCAGCAATGCAGACGTTTATGGACTTCCCCTGATTCAGGCGGGTCTGTGCTCTAGTGCTTTTCAGGGATTGGAAAGGTCCTGCCTTATACTAAAAGGATCATCAGGTTTCCCTGTAAACCCTGTTAGGGCGCATCATACTTCTCAGCCACACACTGGGCTCTGCTGCTCTGACCCACCTGGCGATGCCTCTGTGGACTCTCTGGGGCCACCTCTTCCCTCTGGGGTGAGGGTGGCCAGGCATGGGGGCCCTGCAGACCACAGCCACACACTCTTGCGTTAGCTCCCTCTCCACCTCCCAGAGGACCCCTTCTCTCTCCTTGTGTTGGTACTCCTCAGCCATTTATTCTTTTTCTTTGATTCACTCTCCTGTTTTTGGTGAAGCCGAGGTGTCTGGGAGATGGTTCTTTTAAAGATAGTACAAACCTGAAAATGTCTTCATTTTGTGCTCACACTTGATTTGTAGTTCGCCTGGGCATGGGGCTCTAGGTGAGAAACCTCCTCCTTCAGACTAGGAAGGCCTTGCTTCCTTGTCTCCTCCCTTTTAGTGCTGTTAAGAAATTCACAGCCGTTCTAATTTCTAAGCCTTTACACATAGTGGAGGCTTTTTCCTCCCTGGAAGTTTTCAGGATCTTCTCTTGAAATTTCACCATGCGGTGACTCCATGTGCCTTGATTTTCATTCACTGTGTTGGGCACTCAGAGGGTCCTCAATCTGGAAACTCCTGTCCTTCAGCCCTGGACAGTGATTTCATTGATAATTTCAGCAATCAGTTGTTTCTACCAATGGCACCTCCCCAGTTTGCTATTACCTCTTTCCAGAATTCCTATTTTAGGATGTCAGACCTTTGAAATTGGCGCTTAAATATAAAAATGTATTCTCTCCCATTTTTCATCTTTATCTTTTTGCTCTGCTTTCGGAGGAATTCCTTCCATCAAGGCTTTCGTTTCTGCTGTCATAGTGTTTAATTTCCAAGAGCTCTTTCTTCTACAAATGTTTATTTTTAGAGAAGAGACACTTCATGGAAGTGTCAACTTAAAAAGCAAATTTTCCTGTAATTTTACCCTCAAAACAAGCTTATTCAGAAATAGCCAAAAGAATTGCAGTTCAGGATATGCCTGCTATAGAATAACACAACCAAATCCAGAGAACAAACGAGGGAGCTGCTTTTATAGAAGAAGAGAGAAAGCGCCAGGGCCTGTTCTAAAGGAAAGTCCATTGGGGGAGAGTAACAGGTCAGGGCACTACGCTCCTCATTGGCTGGGCTGCAGTGTTTCTCATTGGCTGAGCTGCAGCGTTTCTCATTGGCTGAGCTGCAGCGTTTCTCATTGGCTGAGCTGCAGCGTTTCTCATTGGCTGAGCTGCAGCGTTTCTCATTGGCTGAGCTGTGGTGTTCCTGATTGGCTGGGCTATTGCCCGCGGGAGAGAAATCTTCCTTCCTAGTAAAGTAGTTGTACTTCCTGGCGGAGATGCAGTGTCCTCTGTACCTGTTTGGTGTAGCTGATGATGTAGGATGGGGATGACGGCTCCCCCTGCAGACCTCCCACCCGGTTACTTGAGGTTTCTCTCTCTCATTTCACAGAAGCAATGTCCTCACTTCTCTGAGAATAGGATGAGAGACACTGAAGCTATTCTCCTGCTTAGCATTGCTCCAAATTATCTCTTTCCTGTTTCTTTTGGCTCTGTCTTCTAGGAAGCAGCTTTCCAAGATGTCAGGTAATGTTTCTCTGTCTGCTCATGAGGAGGAATGATAGAGGCTGTCTGGAAACATCAGGTCTGTGAGTGGGGCCCATCAAACGTGAGCTTGACTCCAGAGGAGCTGTTGGTTAGGGATCCTCCGTGGGTATCTTAGGTTATCTTAGGTCCTTCCTCGGGCTAGTCAGAGTCTTTCAGTCTCCTTCCTGGAGCACAGAGACCCGGCTCCCAGTATGTCCAAAGAGTGGGTGCAGTGGAGAGGTAGACTCGCCCTCAACTGCTGTGCCCCTCCTGGAACCCCTCTGCAGAGAATAGACTTCCAGGCTGCTGCAGGAGGACCGGACAGTCACCAGTGCCACTCCCTGGAATGTGAGAAGGGGGTCAGGAATCTAACCGTCTCCTAGGCCTGAGAATACAGTACCTATTCATTCAGATAATTCAAGGTGCTGAGGACTCATCCCTGAGTAACGGGCAAAACCCCAGCACCCATGGAGTTCCGCGGGGGGAGACAGAAAGGAGACACAAATATATGTAGGTTTTCTCCAGTGAAACGTGCGTGGGAGGGATGCGCGCACTTTAAAAGGATGATGTTGGGACAGGTGTTGCCGTGGGCCCGAAGCAGTCTTTGAAAAATCCCTGCAGAGCTCGGGCTGCAGGCCGCCCCTCTCCTGGACCCTGAGCAGTCTCAAGCTGGTCCTACAGGCAACCAAGCCGGTCTGGGCGCCCGCTGCCAGGACGGCGGGGCGGACGGCGGCGCGTGTACTGCCTGCCACAGCGTTAAGCCTGCTGGGCCCACGGCCCTGGGCTGCGCACTCCCCGATGCGGCGCCCCCTTCCTCACCCCCTGCCCTCTAACCTCCACAGGGGGCCGCGTCCACGGCGTCGCAGTCCCGCATGGAAAGCGCGCGGCTCGAGAATGGGCAGGGGCCTCCGGGCGTGCTGCGGGCTGGTGCCTTGAGGCTCTCCGAGGCCCGAGGCTCCCGCCAGAGCGCTGCACGTCCCTGGGCGGAGCGGGGGCAGCACGCAGCCCCGGGAAGAAACCGGAGGGTCGCGCCAGTGGCGGGGGCCGCGGGGACCCGGAGGCAGCAGCGCCACTTCCAGCTCGAGCGCGGGGCCCAGGGCGGCTCTCCAGATAGCTATCTGCCCGACCCCTGGCTTGTCGCGCAGCCCTCATCCCTCGACTACCGAGGAAAGGGCCAACCGCCCTGGCAAGTCCACTGGGACAGCATGTTTGGGGTGCACCGGGGTCACGTGTCTGCAGAGGGGCAGCTCTCCCTTCGGGAAACTCTCCCCCTCTGCCGCCTGAGGCGGAGCTGCCGGCCTCGGGGCTCCCGCTCGGAGGCCCCCGCGTGCCTGGGCCGCTTCCCCAGGGTCGGTGAAGCTGAAGCCCCCTTGGCCGCTGAGAAGGTCCCAGACGTCTGGTCCACCACTAGGGCGCCAGCTGGCAGGTAAAGACGCTCTGGGCCCCGAACCCCGAAGACAGCCGCTGGGCTCTGGCCGCTGACGGGCGTGCCCGCGGCGAGGGCCTGACTGGGGCCGCCACACCGTGCACGTGGGAGCGCGCGGCGCCGTCCCCGCTCCGACCCCGGGAGGCACGGCCCCTTCCGCCACCAGGCTGCTCTCGCGATGCCTGCGCGGTCTCGCGACGCCGGCCGGCCGGGGCGGGGCGGGCGCTGACTGGCGCGGCCGGGAGCGGCTCCGCGGGCCGGCGGGCGGGGCGAGTCCGCAGAAGCCATGGCCACCCTACGCGCGCTGCTGCCCTGGGTCCGTGCGCCGCTGCTCCTCCGGCCCGGCTGGCCCGCGCCGCGCCGCTTCGCCTCGGGTGACTGCGGGGCTGGGGGGTGGGGGTCTGGCACTGCGGCCGCCGCGGGACCCCCGGGCCTGACCCCGGACTCCTGTGCGGGGCTCCCTGACCCGCTCCCGGCGCCGCTGCCGGGGCTGGCCGATCCCTGGGTCGCTGTTCTCGCCTCTGCTCTCCGGCCGGCCCCGCGGTGGGGGCCGGTCGGGGGATTGCGCCGGGCTGACACGACTTTAAGGGGACGCACAGTTGGGGCCCTGGAATTGCAGAGGGTGGCGCGTCTTCTCCGGCGGGGCCTCCTGCACAGGCCTGCCCGTGTCCACTGCTTCCCCCCGGTCCGCCCTGGGCTCCCTGCCTCCCCGCCAGCGGCGCCCCCTCCACGCGCCTGCAGCGTCCAGCCCGGTCCCTGAGCTGGGGAAAATCCCTGCGTCCTCTGCGTCGCTCGTGTGTCCACTTAACTACCCCGCCGCCAAGAGGCGCCGCCGTTCCGAGTTCTCTGACCCTCTCCCTGCGTCCGGGCCTGCACTCAGCAGTCGCGTCCTCGTCGTATGTGACAGGTGTCTGCTGCTGAACACTTCACTCGTGTCATTTTTGTCCCTCCCCAGCAAGCCCGCGGGGCAGGTACTGTGGTCCTTGTATCGTTGGAGAAAGCAATCACCCCAACGCGCAGACCCGCGCCTTTGTCTCCTCAGCTTCGCCTTTTTCCTCTCCAGCTCTTACTGACCCCCACAGTCTGAGCTGGCTGCCCAGCATGGCGGGATTCTGTTCTGCTCCGGCTCTATTCTCCTCACCTAGTTGGCACTTATTCAAAGAAAGAATTTCCCAGTCCCTCTTTCTGCAGGATCACAGGCCGCCTCTAGGGCACCTTCTGGGAAGTGCTGACCGAGGCATTCAGGAGAAGGAAGGCTGCTGTTCACTGCTGGAGTGTTTAACTGAAGGAACTGTTTAAACACCCATGAAAGCAGAGAGTCGTACAAAGGCCACCCGTGTGGCTGAAAGCTGCATGCCACAGCCACCAAGAACTGAGCAGGAGTCACTGTCCCCTCAGAGGGGTACGTCCCCCCAGTTAGATGCCTACATAAATGGAATTCCTTTTTCCTTCTCCCTAGGCACTAACTTTGAGTACATCATCGCAGAGAAGAAGGGGAAGAACAGCACTGTGGGGCTGATCCGACTGAACCGCCCCAAGGCACTCAATGCACTCTGCAATGGCCTCATAGTCGAGCTCAACCAGGCGCTGGAGGCCTTCGAGAAGGACCCGGCTGTGGGGGCCATTGTCCTCACAGGCGGGGAGAAGGCATTTGCAGGTGTGGGGGGCACGTGGTGGCAGGTGGCCCAGGTGTGCAGGGGGCAGTCTGTACTGGCCCGCGGGGCGTGTGGTGTTGTGGTTTGGTCACATGTAAAGGGGGCAGGGGAACTGCTGGGATGAGGCTCTCTGCATATCTGACATCCGTGTGTGCTCCACCAGCAAAAGAGGAGTGATTCCATCCTCCGTGGCCAGGTGTTGTGTGTGCTGGGGACTTAGGTGACAGCTGAGAGCCCAGCCTTCTCTGAGTCCACCTCAAGTCTGTCCTCTGGTACCTCTGTGTCACCTTTATCCACACACATCACAGCATATTGCCACTGTGCCCGCTGCCCAGCTACGTGTCCACGTGGCCATCCCCTCACAGGCCCCTTGAGAGGGGGGCCCTGCCTCACCCAATCCCAGCAGCCCCCAGTGCCTGCACACTGTTTGGTTTGGGGGATATGACAGTAGTGCAGTCCCTGCTCTTTGGTAACCGGGACCTCTTTTCCCCCCCTAGCTGGAGCTGATATCAAGGAAATGCAGAACCACACGTTCCAGGACTGTTACTCCAGCAAGTTCTTGAGCCACTGGGACCAACTCACCCGGGTCAAGAAGCCAGTCATAGCTGCTGTCAATGGTTATGCTGTGAGTGTCGGCCGGTCTCCTCTCACTCTGGATGCTAGAAGGAGCCGCACTTGTGCAATTGTTACCTTGAAAAGGCCTCAGTCTGGCTCCCAGGCCAGCAGGCCTTTCCTACCGAATGGGGTTGAAGAAGCAAGGACCGACAGAGAGAAGGCACTTCAGCATCTGCTTTTGTCGGCAGGTGCTCTGCTCTTGGCTTTCAGATCCTTTTGTTAGTGAAGCCCCCACCCCAGTCCTCACCGTGACCCCGTGGACCCTGGGTACATTCTCCCCACTACTAGTTAAGGTGCAGGTGTTGGTGTTTTTGTGCAGTTTAATGATTTTCCAGCCTGTGCTGCACCTGTAAACCAGCCTCTTCTGCCACCGTGGAAAGGTCCGTGTCCTCTGTGCATCAGGGCACATGCAGGCACGTGGGCTGCTCACAGATGCAGGTGCTGGTCATGGCCTGTAAGAAGTGGTGACAGTGTTTCAGTTTGCGATTGTGTAATAAAGCTCCCTGCAGTAGCCAGGGTCAGCCAGTGATGTTTACTGGAGCACAGCCACGCCATTGGTTCTCACAGTCCCTGTGGCTGCCTTTGGGCCCCCAAAGCAGAGACTGTACGACCCCCAGAGCCAGAAGTGTTTCCCGTCTGGCCCTTTACAGAAAAAGTTTGCTAGCATCACCCATCTGTAGGTGATTTATGGGAATACAACTAATTTTGTGCTTCTGCGTTAATGTCTGCTCTACCCTGGAGTGTGTTTCATTTTAATATAAAATTTAGATAAACAAATAGAGTGATTTTCTGACATTCCACTGGTGATGTCTCCTGTTGTTTTTCAGCTTGGTGGCGGCTGTGAACTTGCCATGATGTGTGACATCATTTATGCAGGAGAGAAAGCCCAGTTTGGGCAGCCAGAAATCCTGATAGGAACCATCCCAGGTAAGGGTGATGACGTCTCTAGCAGAAACTCCTCAGGTAGTTCCCACGATCTGCCCACATCTTAGGTGCTCTCGGGCCTCCAGTAGAAGACGAAGGTGTGTGACCTGCATCTGAGGAGGAGCTCAGGGCTGCCTGTCTGCGCACATCACTCCGGCTGCCGACAGCTCACTAAGCCCAAGGGACACCGGGCTCAGAGTGGCCCTGGGGGCCTTGGAGCAGTGCCAGTTCCTTGATGACAGCCATATCCCATGTCAGACACCATTTCGAAAGGCTGGCAATGTGGTAGCTTATAACCGCAGTGATTTTTGCTCAGGAGCTGCATCTGTGGTGGTCCTTGTAGGTCAGAAGCTCAGGAAAGAGAACATGGTGACCATGGGCCAGTGCTGAGAGCTTGTGCCCAGACATGAGATGTCTGGCCACATGTCTTGCAAGGCCAGAGCAAGTCCCATGGCCTCACCCAAGTTTAGCAGAGCAGGAACTCAGAGCCCCCACAGGGAGGGCACCAAGAGCAGGGGCAGTGACACCTCTGCCCCCTGGGGTCCACCTGATGAGCGCTCTGGGCTTATGTCCCTATGGGGTCTGTGGCACCCAGAGCCCAGAGCATCACCTGAGCCAGTCAGGGTGGGCAGGGAGCAGCTGTGGGGTCAGAAGAGGATGTCTGGGTCAGCCGAGAACAAGGGAAGCCCTATATGACTTTCCCGGACTGCGGGCTCTTCCCGTACCAATGCTCAAGGTCTCCGCATCATTGAGGCAACTCCTGAGTCTGCTGGATTGTGGGCGTCTCCCCCAGGTGGTCCCCTTGGCTCGCTCTGATAGCCCCGGGGTTTCTCGGGTCTCCTCCTACTTCCCCACCTGCTGGCTGCCTCAGTTTTACCCACACACACCCCCAGAGGGACCATCTTCAGCCCCTAGAACTTGCCAGTAGTGTGTCTGTGGCATGTTGGCTGGCACTGGCCACAGAGCCAGCTGTGCCCAGCAGCCCTCTGCCCTCAGGTGCAGGGGGTACCCAGAGACTGACCCGCGCCGTCGGAAAGTCCTTGGCCATGGAGATGATTCTCACTGGCGACCGGATCTCAGCCCAGGATGCCAAGCAAGCAGGTAGGGCCAGGGCGCCCCTGGAGCCACCTCGCAGGGGGCCGAGTGGGGGCAAGGGCTGCATCTAGGTACTTCCGGGGAGATCAGCACAGCACTGTCAGGTGTCCGGAGGACCCAGGGGACTGACTGCCTTTGTTTTCTTATTTGAAATGTCACATGTACTAAAGGGTAACTAAAACATACGTGTGGGTTAAAGAGTAATAATAAAACAACGTTTCCCCAAAGCCCAGCGTAAGCCTTGAGGGGTCCCCAGGGCCCTCTGCAGGCACACCTGCACCACCACCCCCGTGACTGCCCTTCTTCCCGTTCGTGCATCTGTAAGAGCCCAGTGGCCGTGGTAGCCAAGGGCATCGGCTGCCTCGGGGACTGTGTGGAGCCTTCCCTGTGTCACTGCAGCCCCCTTAGCACCCGAGAGACCTCCGCTCTCAGAACGTCCTTGTGACTCAAAGAGAAATGTGCCAGTGCTGTTTTCACACAGTGTTCACCTGTCTGTTTTTTAGGTCTTGTCAGCAAAATTTTCCCTGTTGAGACACTGGTCGAAGAAGCCATCCAGTGCGCAGAAAAAATTGCCAGCAATTCTAAAATTGTCGCAGCGATGGCCAAAGAGTCAGTGAATGCCGGTAGGGATCCCGCCAGGAGACAGTGCAGAGGGCCCCCAGGACTGCAGAGGGGTAGCTGTGAGGCTTCAAGTTTTGGGCTCTGAATTACGCATCCTAACCTCATCCTGGACAAAAATTAGGATTCTCACTATTTCGATTTTGGCTCTTTGTGGAGTTCTAGTTTCTAGTTGCTCGCTCACAAATTCTGTTGAAATGTTCCAAGCTCCCCTTGTTGCCAGAACCCGAGAACAGGGCCAGCGCTGGGGACAGACGGTGGAAGCGCTGGCATGCAGGGCAAGAGCCGAGAAGGGCAGGACAGTCCCTGAAGGAAGTCTGGCCCTGAGAAACTTGGCTCACCTCCCAGAGCCTAGGTGAAGACACTCATCTCGTCAGCGGCAGCTCGGCCCGTACTGGGCAGGGAGCTGTGCAAGTGGTCAGCAGCCTGCCCCTGAGGGATGGTGCAGGCTCACTAAACACCCGTGGAGCCGGGGCAGAGTTCACGCTGCTCACTGTTGCTCTGGCCTCTGCGTCCTCTCTCTGCCAGCACTGCGGCTCTGACCTCCCCCTCCTCACAGTTGGCTTGAGTTTAACATAGCAGTTTATTCTCAGCATTGGAGTAGGATTGTCCTGGGAGAGACATGTCCTCAGGCAGCCACTTTGCCTCTTCGAGTCTGTGGTTATCTGCAGGAAAGCACAGTCATGCCCCCTGGGTTGCTGCCAGCCTTACTTGAGTGAGCTAATGTTTGTGAAGCATCGACACGGGGCAAGCACACATTGGAGAGGTGGACGCTGCTGTGACTAAGGGGTTGCTGACCCACAGTCGAATCGAAGGCCCCTGCTCTTGCTCCACCCATCACCCAGAGGACTCCCCACTGCAGGGGCTCGGACCACGGGCACTGCTTCCTAAGAGCAGCACACTGCTGCTGCTTCGCAGAAGGACAGGCCCACAGCAGTGGCCTTTCTTACTGCCCCGACCTTTGTCCTGGCACGTTGTTCCCTGTTCTGGCTTTCTTCCTCAATTATTATTGTTTATACTTTTTTCATACAATTTTGCGAGCCATCTCAAATCCTTTTGTGGTTGGACAGAGTTTGCTGTTCCACCTTCTCATCCAATTCCTCATGTCTCTCCCATCTCAAGGCCACCATTGCGTGACACTTGGGGGACCCGGGAGTGGGAGGCCCTCTGAGCCGTTTGCTTCACTGGTCTCTCTGTGGGGTGGTGCGTGAGAAAAGGGAGGCAAAGGAGCACGCCCAGAAGCCATGCGCAGGGATGGCGCTTCCCAGGCTGTGTGTTAAATCAGGGTGAAATTAAACTTTGTGCGAGTTGGGGACTGTTCCTTTCACCATAGGAAGGCGTTCTGCCTTCCCACATTCAAGCATCTCAGTTCATGACTCAGGGTTTTCTTTCTCAGCTTTCGAGATGACATTAACAGAGGGAAATAAGCTGGAGAAGAAACTCTTCTATTCCACTTTTGCTACTGTGAGTAAACAACATCCAGATGGAGAATCAGTTAGGTTCCAGCCCTAGAACTTGCTGGGAATTTCCTTGTAGGTTTCATGGTTAAGTACATTTCCTTTTGGTCAGAAGGGTAGCTTTCCCTGTAGCTGGGTCACCTGTGTTCTATCAGCAAGCCTGGACTTCTGCAAATAAAGTTCAAAAGTGCATAAACTTAGAAAAGGTCTCATGGATCGGGCCCTTAATCAGCAAGCTCCTGTATTTACATGTGATCCATTCCCCCATAATGTTCCTGGATCATTCCAATTACTTGGAATGGGGTTCAAGTGTATTATACTACTATAATCTGAAGCTTTAAAGCATTATTTTCTAGGATTTCTGCCGGTAACTTAAAGGAAATAATTCTTCTAGTAGTCATTAAAATTCATGTCTTTTATTAGAAAGTCCTATCTAGATGTTTTATAAAAGGAAGATTACAAATAGCTTTGGCTCTTGAGGAAGTGAAGATGCGTGTGTGTGTGCGTATGGGTGTGTGCGCACAGGAAAGGATGTTAGTGGTTCCTGAGTGACCATCACCCGGCAGGGCGTCCATTAGGATACCAATTCCCAGGCTGGCCCTAACTGGTCAGGGAATCCGGATCATTCCCAGCTTTCCAGGTGATCCTGCTGCAGCTCCCACCCATCCCCCCGACCACCCTTTGAGCGTGAGGGCCAAGAGCAGGGGGAGGCCAGCAACAGCACACCCTGGACACAGGCAGCCCCACACCCCGGCTCAGTAGCGAAGTGTGAGTGTCTGCCTCTGCTCTGTCCCTTTCCCACAGGAGGACCGGAAGGAAGGGATGGCGGCGTTCGTGGAGAAGCGGAAGGCCACCTTCAGAGACCAGTGAGCACTGGCTGCCTGTGCCTCGAAGCCTCTCTCTGAAGAGGAAAATGTAATCTGTCAACTTTAGAGGCAAATAAATCTTTCTCTTTTAAAGGGCAGTAAAGTGACACACAGTTTTCCTCGGCCTACGCGGGGCTGTGCATAGCAGGCGGTCCTCACCCAGCAGTTGTGAGAAGCGCTATCAAGCACATTCTCATTTTGACCTGGGCATATTCTTCCTAATCAGAAACTGCTCATGAGCCTTCGGTGTGTTTGAGTTTTTACTTCATTTCAGGAACAGAGGGAAGTTTCGATGCCAAACACAGCACTCGGTACAGCACGTGGTGTTCAGACAGAACACATGTGGTCGGCTGGCATGTGGGTCGCAGCCTGGGAATGTGACCTTTGGGGAAGGCTTCGCTGAGGCACCTTAAAGGGATGCGCTGCTGCCTGAGTGACAATGTGAGATCACATCATCCTTAATCATCTCTAGAGTTGAATGTTCTATCACTTTTTTAAAACTTTTGTTTTGTCATTATAAATGACAACATTCAAACAGACAGAAGTCCTTAAAGTAGGCCACTCTGTCACACTCCCAGGGCACCCACCATTAACAGGTTATGTAGCGTCTAGAGATTTTTCTGTGCCCATGTGCACACATGCACAGGTATGTAGTTCAGTTTTCTTTTTACAAAAATGGTATCCCAAGTACACGCTTCTGCGAAGTGTGCTGGTTGTCTTTCTACTTACAGGTGTGTATAACTGCACCCTGTTGTCTAGCATTCTTTTTTATTGTGGTAAAATATATGTAACACAAAATTGCCCATTTTAATCCATTTTAAATGTATAGGTCAGTGGCAGTAAGTGTATTCACATTGTCCTGCAACCATCCCCACCATCCATCTCCAAGCCGTGTCATCTTCCCAAACAGAAAGTCTGTCCCCATTCAACACTAAGTCCCTGGTCCTCCCTCTCCAGGCCCCTGAAACCCTCTGTTCTAATTTCTTCCTGTCTCTGTGAATTTAGTAAATCAAGGTTCACCCAGGTTGTAGCATGCAGTAGACTTTCATTTCTTTTCATTGCTGAATAACCTTCCTACCAGCAGTCTTTTCAATGGCCCTGAAGTATTTTATGATATGAGTGTATCGTAATTTACTGATTCCCATGATATTGGATATTTAGACTGCGGCCAGTTCCTTGTTATCACAGCTGTTGTGAACAGCACTGTGGTGAACATTCTGTGCGTGAATCCTCGCACTTCAGTGCGACCATGTCGGTTAAATTTGAAGAAGTGAGCCACAGGGCCGCATGTGTGGGAGCACGGGCTGTGGGGACTGCCCGCCCTGTCCCATCAGCAGTAGGTGGGCACAGCCTCTTCAGTTCTCCTCGCTGCACGCTGGCTGAGTCTCCAAGACCCCCTGACTGATCACTCACTGGTGGTGGTTGATGCTGCACCAGCTGGGGCCATGAGCTGAAATGCCCCCAGGAGGGCTCTCTCTGTGCCCTGAGTTCCCTGCCCATACCTTCTCCCGGTTCCCAGGATGAGTGTCCTGAAGAGAGAATCAGGAAGAAGCCATACTGCCTTTTGTGACCTAACCTCAGAAGCCAGGCCACACCATTTCCAGCATATTCTGTTGGTGGAGGCAGTTATAAGAGTCCACCTGGTTCAAGGGAAGGGGACAGACCCCACCTCTCAGTGGAGGTGTGTCCAGGTCACTGTGGGATGGCAGATATAGTGCTGCTGCCATTTTTGGAAAACACAATCTTCTAAATACTCCAACCAGGATGAGGCCAGAGAACCACCATCCTGACACAGTCCTGGACTTGGAGAGACTGTGGCTGCCCCTTTTGAGTGGTGGGCATGTTCTCCTGGCTGGGAGTGCGTGGGATGGGGCCGCGCCCTGAACCGGAAGCACAGTGTGGTTGGTGGTCTGGGCTCTGAAGGGGTTAACCGGAAGCGGAGCATCCCAGATTCCAGGCCTCTAGGGGCCAGATCAGAGGGGGAGGAGACTGGGCAGCTGACCTCGAGCTGCTCCCTCTTCAGGGGAAGGAACTTCGGAGGCATTCGCCCGCCCATCTGGACACCCGTGGGGCAGGGGGTCGGCCCTGAGGAGGGCAGGCAGCCGGGGCCCCTGGGTCAGAGGTCAGGGCGCTGCTACCTGGCCAGGTACATGAGGGACGTGGCGCCTAGGGGACAGGGAGGGGAGGCCTGCCGGGTGTCCCCAGCACACCAGCTGAGCCCAGAGGCCGCGCCTGACTGCCTGCCTGCCTGCCGGGGCCCTCCAGGAGGTGTGCTGCTTTCTCCGGCTGGGTCCAGAATGCTAACTGAAGGAGTAAGTCCGCGCTGTCCCGGCCCCCGCCCCACACAGCCACCCTGTGACAGCGGGGACCCGGCGGGGCGCGGGTCGGCGCAGGGAGGGGCGCTGGGAAGCCCAAACCACAAGCACATGCGGCTCGCACCCGGCGAGGGGCGGGAGACCCGAAAGGTGCCTGCGGGGCTGGGCCAGGAGTCGCCCCAGCCGCGGTTTAGCCTGCGCGACGCGATGTCTTCGCGCACCGCGAAGGGACCCGCGCGCGTCCCCGCCCGGCTCCTCCCGCGGGTCTGCCTCCTCCAGGCCCCGCCCTCCACGAGGCCCCGCTCCCTCTCCAAGGCCCCGCCCCCCCAGGCCCGCGAGCATGGTGGTGCTGAAGGGCGTCCCCGCGCTACTTTCCCCTGAGCTGCTCTTCGCCCTGGCGCGGATGGGGCACGGAGACGAGATCGGTGAGCGCGGCGGGGGCGGGGGGGGCGAGGCCGCGGGGCCTCGGGGACGCCCACCTCGGGGCAGAAGTCGGGCGGGCGCGCGGGGCCTGGCCCAGGCTGTCTCCTCGCCGGGTCCCGGGAAGAACCGGGTCCTGGGGTGGCGGCATCGCTCCGGCCGCCCCGTCCGCATTCCTTAGGACACCGAGGCCCGGGCCGGGGGCCAGGCCCTCCCGGGCCTCAGTCGGCCCCAGGTGGTCACCAAGGCGGAGGCCCTTGGTCTGGGCGGGGCTGCGTCCAGGCAGGTCCAGCTCCCGGCCCTGCGTGCGGCCCGGACTGCAGACCCCTCCCCAAGACGGCCCCGAGGGCCACCCGCGCTGATGCCCGGGGCTGCCCCGCAACGTTTGCAGCGATTTCTTTCCCGGGGGCCATGGGCCTGGGGCGGGGACTGCGGGGCCGACCTGGGGTGGAGGCCGCGGTTCGAGCTCCGCCCCGGTCCCGGCAACACCTGCAGACTCTCCTGCACCTAGCGGCTCCTCCTCTTCCCCTCTCTCTGACCGGCGTGTCGGGGGAGGGCAGTGGGTGTGGTCTGTCGCGTTGTCCAGTGACCCACTGGCGGCCCCTACCGGCGCGGTGGGAAGTTAGGCTGCGCGGACCCACCAGCAGTGGGGAGAGTGCCTAACCCGGGCGGCTGTTCAGTTCTTGCAGACGTGAACTTCCCCACCTCCTCCATCTGCAGGTGTGGCCCCGAGGAGATCCGCGCCGACGGTGAGCTGCCACCTCCTGCCCGGTGGGGTTGGGGAGGGTGGGCAGTGGTCCTGGCTCCGAGCTCCCCATCCATTCCCCAAGCACCCACCAGTGACCCAGGAAAACCCAGTGCCCGACCCTGGAGACCCTCCCTGCAGCCCCCAGCCCCAGAGGTGAGCCTGGGCCTCCTGCTCCATCTCAGACTCCACTTGGTGACTTCTTGCAAGTGGAGAAACAGGCCTGGTACCTTGTCAGCTGGCTGAGCAGTGGGGCCCCCCGCTCACCCCCATCAAGTGTTCAGCCCTTACAGTGCTATAGAAATCCCAGCACTGGTGACCTGGCCTCACAGGCTCCCGATGTCCACACACTTGGTTTCTGAGATACTCTGACCCTTGGGGATGGATGGGAGGTGAGACTGAGGGGATAGTAGGAGCAGAGTTAGCAGTACCGAGGGTAACGGGGAGTGTGGGGTGAGGGCACAGGCACCCTACCTAGTCACATCCTACCTGGATGGGCGCTGGACTCCAGCTGTGCCTGGCTGCCCCACCCCACCCCACCCCAGTGATGCTGTGAAGCAGGAACAGGACTCTCCCTGCAAAGTTGAGGCCACCAAGGCACAGAGATGTGAGATGTGGGGTAAACCCACCTCCTCTGGACAGAGCCAGCCAGTGGTCCCAGGCCTGAACAGTGGGCTGCTCCCTCCCACCCAGTGGCCTGGGCTTCCACCCCCTGCTCAGGGAGCTGAGCCAGCCATGCCTCAGTTTACACCTTGAGCTAGGTAACCCCAGGTGCTCTCCTCCCCAAGGAGGTGGGACAAGGTGGGCCGTGGGAAAGGATGATAAGGAGTGTTTAAATAAATCACACCACAGCCACCAAAAGTGATGCACACACCCTGCTCATCAGTGGAAAACAAGCTGTTAGGGTTCAGAGTCAATACAGTCATCCCTAGGTATCCGCAGGGGATTGGGTGCAGGACCCCTGCAAATGCCAAAATCCACAGATGCTCATGTCCCTCAGTCATCCATTAGTTTCCGAGGGTTTCATACCCGGACACAGAGGGCCAACTGTATGTATGCAGAAAGGCTTAACCATGCAGAAATGCAGAGGCAAAGGCAGAATGAACTGCACGCGGACGGTGGCAGGGCTTGCTTCACGCCCTGAGACCACAGCCAGGTGTTCATCTTCGTCGGGTCTGTGTTTCCCGATCTTGTACAGCGAGTGTGCGCCACTTCAACACTCAGAAACCAGCTTTCCAGGAGAGCATGAACCTCGGAGCCCAGTGGGGTGTTTGGGGGGGCCTCAGAGCCCAGTGGGGCGTTTGGGGGGCCTCGGAGCCAAGTGGGGCATTTGGGGGCCCTCAGAGCCCAGTGGGGCGTTTGGGGGACCTCGGAGCCCAGTGGGGCGTTTGGGGGGCCTCGGAGCCCAGTGGGGCATTTGGGGGGCCTCGGAGCCCAGTGGGGCATTTGGGGGGCCCTTGGAGCCCAGTGAAGTGTTTGGGGGGCCTCAGAGCCCAGTGGGGTGTTTGGGGGGCCTCGGAGCCCAGTGGAGCCTTTGGGAGCAGCCTTGGGCAAGAGAGGCCTCTTCCCAGCCCCGAATGACCTCATCACAGGATAAAGGTGGTAACCCCAGGGTCATCTCAGGGACCTTCTTGGGTCAAGGAGGTGGCCCCTCCTGGTGGACGGGTCACCACCAGCAATATACGTGGTGCAGAGTGAACGGGATGGCGAGTGCTGGGACAGTGACAGGTGCTGTGGCCAGGGCAAGGAGGCGCCAGTGTGACCTCGATAAGTGTCACCAGGCAGTCAAGCAGGTGCCTGCAGCTCCCCATCTGTCCTGGGCCCCAGTCTGTCCTTGCTGGCCGGTTTCGCGAGGCCCAATGTGAAAGATGTGGACAGGCCAGCAGGCAGAGGGCTCTGTCCGCGGCCGGGTTGAAGAGGGCAGGGGTCTGAAGCTGGCACTCTGCCCTCAGGCTTGGGCATCCCACAGCTCCTAGAGGCCGTGCTGAAGCTGCTGCCACTGGACACCTACGTGGAGAGCCCGGTGAGGACCCTCATCACCGTGCTGCCCCCTCACTGCTCGGGCCTCAGTTTTCCCCTTGCCAGACCTCAGAGGGCCACTTGCCTTGGGGGGGAATATGTCCCCAAAGGGCCCTGACCCTGATCAGATGAGCCCTGAGACGTCCCCCAACAAGGGGGCCTGAGGCCCCCAGGGCAGCTAGATGGATAGGCCGCAGGGGTGATCCTGTCTGTCCCCAGGCTGCTGTCATGGAGCTAGAGCCCAGTGACTGGGAGAGAGGCCTCCAGACCCCCGTATGGAGAAGCTATGAGTCCATCCTCTTCATGGCCGGCTGCACGGTGAGCCCATGGCCCCGACTGGAAGGGAGCTGGGGATTTTCTGCATCTCCTTGGAGGCCCAGGAGGGCCCAGCAAGGGCCCCAAACTCCGCCCCACAGTTATGCAGATGCCTGCTCACCTGCCACGGAAGAGTGACCCTGGGGGTGTGGCTGGCCCTGCCCGGGCCCTGCCCCAGCCTCCCTCCCAGGATCCTGCCCTGTTTGCCTCGGGGCCCTCACCCGCCCAGCCTGTCCGAGTGGAGCCAGGGGAAGCAGGGTACCCCCGGCCCCTGTCTTGTGGTCAGAAGCCTGGTCCGAGGCTACGTGTGACCCTCCACCCTTCGAGGAGACGGGCCTGCCCTCCTGGGCCCACCCACTGGAGGTCTTGGGCAGGACCCACCTGAGGAGAGAACACCTTGGGCTCCCGTCCTGCACAGCGGCCCCCACTCCTCCAGGGCAGCTCAGAGGACGCAAGGGCCCCCAGCAGGCGCCTCACCCACCACAGCCCCCCTTGTCCCTGCTCATCTGGTCCTCGAAGGTCAGAGGCCGGGTGTCCTCAGGCCCCCGACCAGGAGAACCAGAGAAATGGAGCTGAAAGAGGCCACGCCTGCTGGTGCCCCTGCCCTGCGGGGCCACGAGGGTCTTGCACCGTGCCATTTTGCCTTACAGAGCACCCTGGCAAAGATAGAGAGGTTTGAGTTTTATGAGCGGGCCAAAAAGGCTTTTGCTGTTGTAGCAACTGGGTGAGTTCTGGCTGGGACAACTGGGTCCGCCGGGTCCACAGGGTCTGCCTGGGTCCACCTGGGTGGGTAGGTCGGGTTGGTCTGGGCCGATTGTGGGGCCCGTCCCCGCCCCACTCCCACTCAGCCTCTGCCCTGGCTGAGACTAGATGTCCCACAGAGGAGGGGACACGGGGGTTGCCTGAGGGCTGTCCCTGGGCCTGTCCAGCGGGTGGCAGAGCAGGAGCCTGGGCGCCCTGGCCTTCCCACCCACCTCGGTGCTCAGCTCAGCTCCTTACGCAGGGAGACAGCCCTCTACGGAAACCTCATCCTCAAGAAGGGGGTGCTGGCCCCTGATGCGCTGCTCTAGGCCTGGCGAAGACCGCCCCAGGCCCAGAGAGGGATCTGGACCCCTGAGCCCAACAATGCCACCAGCAGGCCTGCCCGCAGCACAAAGACCTCACCCAGCGGGGGCGCCGGGGGTGGCGGGTCCTGGGGAGCCCTGCTGACCAGGCTGAGATCCTCCCAATTTATGATAACAATGGCAAAGGGTAGTGATTGTCATCCTTCCGTCCAAAGGTTTAAACAACAGCTTCTTCTCACTCACAAAGGCTTGTTTGGTGCTGAGCACAGGGAGGCTGTGGGCTCCCCAGAGAGCAGCCCCCGTGAGCCCTGAACCTCAGGTGGGAAGTCAGGCGTCCCTCTTCCCAGTAGGTTTGGGCTCCCTGAGCCAGCGAGTCCCTGGGCTTGGGATGAGACCCTCACAGGTAGAGACCCTCACCTGAGGAAATCTGCAGAGGACCTGGGCAGTGACCTGGGGGCATGGGCTGTGACCTGAGGGCCTGGGCTGTGACCTGGGGGCCTGGGC